>NW_027213987.1:80000-82500 GCF_042767895.1 Penaeus vannamei | reverse complement strand
TGTAACCTTGATATTGCCCAGCGTTGCCCCACAATGACTTTGAACAGTAGCTCTGCCCAGTATCCAGTCCATGCAAGTGTTGAAAAGAGTTGGTGCAAGGACACAGCCTTGCCTCACTCCTGAACTAACAGGAAAGAAGCTCGACAGGCCCCCACCACACTTTACAGCACTTTCAGTACCAGTATACAGGCTTGCTATTAGTCCAATAATCCTTGTTGGTATTCCTCTCAGCCTCAGGATCTCCCAAAGTGACTCCCGATGCACCGTATCGAACGCCTTCTTGAGGTCGATGTAGGCTGCAAGCAGCCCACGCCCGAACTCACGACGGCGCTCTACAATGACTCGAAGCGCGAGGATACGGTCTATTGTGGACTTACCAGGAGTGAATCCGGATTGCTCCAGTCTCTGGTGCCTCAGTAGATGGTCTCTGATACGTCTCAGAAGGATGTGGGCGAGAACCTTACCTGGTACACTGAGCAGTGTGATGTCTCGGTGATTGCTGCAGTCCCAACGGTCCCCCTTCCCCTTCCAGAGAGGGATGACCACACCCCTCAACAGGTCAGGAGGAACGGAACCGGACTGCCAGATGGCAGCCAGGACAGCATGTAACCCCCGTGCCATAGGTTCACCACCAGCCTTTAACAGTTCAGCTGGTATGCCGCAGATACCAGCTGCTTTACCACTCTTCAGCTTGGAAATCGCCCCCCTAACTTCAGTTAGGGAGGGAGGGTCCTCACTGATAGGTGGATCCGGCAGCGGGATCTCGACACTACCCGCATCCAAGTTAACTGTTGGTGGGTCAACCTGGTACAGCTGCTCAAAATACTCAGCCCAACGTCCCCGCACCGCAACAGGATCTGAAACGATCTGACCACTTACTGAGCGAACTGCTGTCACCTGTGAAGAGGGCTTGGAGTTCAGCTTTCTCAGGGCTTGGTATGCAGGACGAAGGTCATTTACTAAGAAATGGCCTTCTACCTCCTCTGCAAGACTCCTAATAAACTGTTCCTTGTCCCTTCTTAACAGGGACCGAGTTCTGCGCACATGAGAACGGTGCAATTCCCGATCCCCTGTCAGACGAGCCGCACGACATGCATCTGTGGCTTCCAGTGTCTCCCGCGAGATGGAATTCTGTACTGCTCTCGGGCGTACACCAATCGTATCTTGAGCTGCATCAAGCGTTTCACGCTTAAAGGTATCCCACAGAAGAACAGGGTCTGTCAGACTGCCAAGCACTGCGAAACGATCAGAGATTGCCTCAGCAAACCCGCGGGCACACTCCCCCTCCCTCAGCCTGTCCAAATGAAACACCCTAGGGTGATCATTTGACCGCTGGGGGGTTTTGAAGTGGACCCGGAGGGTAGCCACAACCAATCTATGGTCAGTACCACAGAACTCAGCACTCCTGTACACCCTGCAATTCTGAAGGATCCTCCAACGAGTGCTAACAAGTATGTGGTCGATCTCCTTGGCTGCGTTACCCGCATCACTGTACCATGTCCAGCGATGTGGGTCTGGGCGCTGGTACCAGGAGCCAGAAATCCTCAATTTCTGGGACCTAGCAAAGTCCCGGAAAAGGAGGCTATTCTCGCTACCGGCATCAGCTCCTGAACCATGGGGACCGACAGACATCTCATAGCCAGCCCGATCACAGCCAGATACCGCATTGAAGTCGCCCAGAACAATGCGAATATCTCGTCGGGGACATCTGTCTGCCACAGATGTAAGTTTGGCGTAGAACATCTCTTTCGCGTCAAGTTTACAAACATCGGTAGGAGCGTACACAGCAATAAGAGACATGAAGCCAAAAGAAAGCTTCAATCTCAATACCATTATACGCTCATCAACAGGAGTAACCTCTACTACCGAGGGCTGGAGTCTGCTGGAGACGGCAATGGCTACTCCCTGGAGATGGTGGCCATCGCTGCGGCCCGACCAGTAATAGGTGTAGCCACCTACACAGGTCATGCCGCTGCCAGGCCTCCTCACCTCCGAGAGAGCAGCCACCTCAACTCTCAGCCTCCCCAGTTCCCTCGACAGTAGAGGCAACCGATCATCCTGACGCAAAGAACGGGCGTTCCAAGCCCCCACCCTAACTTCCCGCCTGAGGTTCAGCCTCTGGCAGTCGCTCCGGGTGGATGCCACCTCTGCCACCCCCACCGACGCTGCCCCATATAAAAGGGGGTGGCGGGCTGCGTGCCCCATCATCCACCTGTGGGGTTCCCGAGGGCTTTCCCCCACAAGCTTCACTCTGGGCTGGCGGCCACCAGAGCGCAGGCGAGACGGGTAGTCCCCGTTCCCAGCCTGCGCTCCAGCAGTCGCCCTCCCAGCAGGGCCCACAGTCCGCCTCACTTGCTGGGTGGGAGGGGCTTTTCCCCTCCTCCCAGCCTCTCCATTTATAAGGTTCACTGCCGATTGGTTTATATCTGGGGGGAGGAGGACTGGCAAGGCCCACCTCCCCCGAGCCTCCCATTAACCCCAGGGGGCTAGGGGGCAGGAG
>NW_027213987.1:12500-15000 GCF_042767895.1 Penaeus vannamei | reverse complement strand
AAAATTCTTTAATTTACTGAAAGACTCCTGACATTTAACCGTCCATTTGAATTCTTTCTTAGGACTCAAAAGATCTGTTAATGGTTTGGCTACGTCAGCAAAGTTTGGACAAAACCTACGGTAGTACCCAGCCATACCAATGAATCTTTGAACTGCTCTTTTATTCTTAGGTACAGGTAACTCATCGATAGCTTTAACCTTGGCTTTAACTGGAGCAACCTCTCCTCCTCCAACCTCGTGACCGAGATACCTCACCTTCGCTTGTGCAAACTCACTCTTGACCAGATTAACAGTGAGCCCGGCATCTTGAAGGCGTTCAAAGAGGGATCGCAGTGTTGCCACATGGTCCTCCCAGTTACGGCTGTAAACTACAAGGTCATCTATGTATACCTTTACCCCTTTGAGATCCCGTATTATCGAACCCGTCAGCCGCTGAAATGAGCTAGGCGCATTCTTTAAACCAAATGGAAGCACACAATAGTTATAAAGCCCATTAGGGGTCACAAACGCTGTTATCTGCTTCGCCTTAGGTGATAAGGGCACCTGATAATAGCCCTTCAGGAGATCAATTACAGTGATGAACTTGGACTCCCCAATGGCATCTATTATATCCAATATTCTAGGCAAAGGATAGCAGTCCCCTTTAGTGAGTTCATTAATCCTCCTATAGTCTGTCACCATTCTCCAACCCTTAGATTTTGGCACGAGTGCGCAGGGTGATGCCCATTCACTCTCACTAAGTTCGGCAAGACCATTTTTGAGTAAAAAGCTTACCTCCTCTTCCATAATTTTTGCTTTGTAAGGAGACATTCTATAAGGTGCTTGCTTGACAGGAATAGCCCCGTCAACAAGCTTTACGTCATGGGTCACCAGGTGCGTCTGTCTCGGTATATCTCCAAGAACATCACTAAACTGCTGAAGCACACACAAGATATCTTGCTGCTGTTCATGGGATAAATGAGAAATTTTAGAGTTTGGATTTTTCAGAATGTCACTATTTTGCAATTTGAACCCAACATCGCCCACATCAAAGTCACTCTCCATCTCAGGTGAAGCGGTAGTATCTCCCCGCTCTTCAGGAACAAAGATCGCACACAAGGCACTGGCAGCTTCCGGTCTACGTGGGTGATATTTCTTAAGGAGATTGATGTGAACCACCTTTTTCTTTTTCCTGCGACCCGGAGTAGCAATTACATAATTAATGTCATTAATTTTCTCCAGTACTTTGAAAGGTCCCTGATATTTTGCAGTTAATGGTTGTTTTCTAACAGGTAAAAACAATAGCACTTTTTCCCCAATACCAAATTCTCGTTCAATTGCATTTCTATCATATGTTCCCTTCATTGAGCACTGTGCTCTTTCTAAATTCTTATGAGCAAATTCTTGAAGGTGTTGCAATCTGGTCTTCATTTTTACCACATAATCACTTAGAGACCCTGAATTTTCAATACCTATCCAGCTTTCATACAATAATTTCATGGGTCCGCGGATGTCTCTCCCAAATAACAATTCATATGGTGAGAACCCGAGACTCTCCTGCTTAGTACATCTTATGGCATACAACATTAAAGGCACTCCTAGATCCCATTCACTGCCCGTTTCATGACAATATTTCGTGAGCATACTCTTAAGTGTTTGATGGTACCTTTCAAGGGCACCTTGCGTCTGTGGCCGATAAGCTGTGGCACTATACTGCTTAACGTGTAACAATTTCATTACTTCCTGAAACATTACTGACCAAAAATTGCTTCCCTGATCGGACTGCAATACACGTGGCATACCATACTGTGTAAAAAATTTGATCAAGACTGGGACGATAGTACGAGATGTAGCTCGTTTCAAAGGAATTGCCTCGGGGTACCTAGTACTGGCACACATGAGGGTAAGTAAAAACCAATTTCCGCTCTTTGTTCTGGGAAGAGGTCCAACGCAATCAATGATTACCCTTGAGAATGGTTCCTCAAATGCAGGGATAGGCTTAAGAGGTGCAGGTGGGATAACTTGGTTAGGTTTACCAACCCTTTGACAAATATCACAAGTTCGACAATATCTCGTTACATCTGACGTAACACCTGGCCAATTGAAATATCTGAGGACTTTATCGAGTGTCTTCTTGATACCCAAGTGCCCTCCACCCAAATCGTGAGCCAAACTAATAACTTTAGGTCGATAACAAGTTGGTACCACCACTTGAAAAACTTCGTGCCACGAATCGGTTGCCGGTACTTCAGGTGGTCTATATTTCCTCATCAATATCCCTGAATTTAGATAATACCCTGATGGCAATGACTGAACCTCTGATTTTGACACGGCTGTATTACGTAGTGACCTTAGAGATTCATCAGATTTCTGGGCCTCAATTAGCATTCTACTGGTTATAGAAACCTCATCAACGTTAATTACTTCCCCAATATCGTCAGTTCCCTCAATAACAGCTTCATCATTTACCTCAACAGCAGCTTCATCATTTACCTCAACAGCAGCTTCATCATTTACCTCA
>NW_027213981.1:7500-10000 GCF_042767895.1 Penaeus vannamei | reverse complement strand
TAACGAGACCTGATTGGTTGACCACGGACACCTCGCGGCTCGCCCTTTGGACCGCAGGCTCCCCTCGTTCCCGGGTGGCTGGCACAGCTTAGACCCACTTAAGCTCCTGCACCCGGGCCGAGTTCAGCACTCACGATCCTCCAGCTGAGCAAGACACAGCAAGCAGCAACAAGGCCTACCCAAGCCTTAGCCGACGGGTGAGCCGCCCCGACTCTTCCCATCGATCTCCAGCACACCAGCCATACCTGTGGACACTCACACCCAAAAGCCCCTTAAAGAGATGATTGACACCAGTCTATGGCGGATGCCAATCCATTGCCATACCAGAACTGTTTCGTCTCCCCAAATGATTGTTCTATCTACAACAAGAACTGGTCAGGCAGTGAAAGCGACCTTCTTACCTTCCTTGTTGACTATGATGCAGTGGCAGTACAGTGCTACAATATTCCTCCCAGAGGACAGCATAAGTATTACACCAAGACTGCCAATATTAGCTTCTGTAGACACAACGGCTCGAACTACTGGTACTAATACTCCCTACTCGATGTTTATTAACAACCTTATCCGTTCCGAAACACCCATGTAGGTTATTACTCAGACTGCAGAATGCACCCCTTCCTCTCTCCCAACATTCCCCATTCTATCTCCTCATGGTCTTCTTCCCTGTCTACCCCCTCCCCCCTTAATACTAATCTTCATCCTTATTGTCCTCCCTACAGTACTACTTCGCTCTACACCACCCCATCTTCTTCCCACCCTCTTCCTTCTACCTTCACCTCTAAAAAAAAACTTTTGTATACTCTCTTTAGCCTAGCCAAGTGGGATCGTTTCTTTGCGATTCCCCCTACAGGCCCTTATTCTGACAATACCCTTCTTTTCCAACAATGTCTCCCAAAAAATAGACAGTTTCCTTTCGCAATCGTTCCTGCAAAAGTTACATCTGAGTCCCAATCTATCTACCCTGACTGACCTCACTGGCAAACGTATTCCTGCCGAACCTCACTCCTCTCTTAAGTCTTGTGCTGATATTGCTAAGATTAGCTTCCATAGACATAACTACCCCATGAAATTTACATTGATGGAGTGTCCTGCCCTGTCTGACCATATCACCCCCTTTCTTGCCATGTCAGAGATGTTGACGTTTTGGCCACCCAGCCAAACACAATTGCTCCACGGCCCACTGCCCTGTGTGTGCCAAACCTGGTCATGACCGTTCAAATTGCCCTGCTCAGTTACGTATGTGTGCCAATTATGGTGGCTCCCATAATGTATTATATAGGACCTGCCCTGCATATAAGCTTGGATGTGAGGAAGCAGTTCTCAGATTCACACTAGGCCTCACCCTACGTGAGGACAGACGGAAAGCAGGATGACGAGTTTTTCTCTCTCTACCCATTCCAAAACTGCCCTTCCCATCTTCTCAAGATATCTCAGAATCGTCCCCAGTTAGGTTAGGTTCCCTTCTTCTCACAAGGGAACCTTTATTTCTCAGACCTCCCCATCCAACTCTCCTCCAGAAACTCTTGAATACATACAAACATGACCAAAGAGAATGTTCCGCTCCTTTATCCACCCTTAAATCCCTCTCTTACTATTCCTTCTGTATTTAGAGCATTTACCGATATCCTTCCTCCTCCCCTCAAGTTCCCCCTACCCTTCTTCCTCCCACTTTTTCCCATCACACACCATCCTCCCCTTCTCCATGTGCACCATTCCCTCTTCATTTCCCACTATCTTTACCTCTGCACCTGGATGCTCACGTGAATCCCTTCTGTTGCAACAGTTCTCTCTCTGCCTGACATTCTTCCTGATACTGCACCACCTTCACCAATCCCCTTATCTCATTCCCTGGATTCATCTCTTACTACTTCTCCAATAGTCATCTTTACCCGTATTACCCGTTGATTGTTTCATAATAACTCTTTTGCCAGTTTTCCCAACAAATGCCCCAAATGCCGAAAAAAGAGATTAGAAAGGAAGCGATCCATACAGCAGAGACAAGGAAAGGAAAGTTTGGTCTATTGTTTATAGTATGGACGCAGCTCTATCTTGCCGTTCATACCGAGGTGAGGGGAGTGTACCCAGGGGGGTGTATGGGACAGAGCTCTCCATCAACCCCCTCGGCCAGTTGGGCACGCCTAGTCACGGCAACTTAGATTGTTAGGTGTGGTAGGGTTATGGGTCAGGATGGATTTTGAGGGTTTAAGACGGTGTGAATCCCGCAGATTTTTCGCATTTTGGCGCGTCAGTCAATAGACTCAAAAATTGCAGGCATATCTTTAGATTTTCATTAGCCGATTTTAAGCGCTTTTTATACAAATGTTATACGTTTTTGTTCTCTATTCTTATTTAAGCCTGTTTTACTCCATAATTTCCCTGATATACTTCAGGCCCTCCTCTGCTGTGGGGACTAACAAGTCAATACTGTTGATGAAAATGGTACTCAGATCTCAATGATGCATTTGCACAAGAAACAACGCCAAGAATCGTTTGGAATCAG
>NW_027213980.1:12500-15000 GCF_042767895.1 Penaeus vannamei | reverse complement strand
ATATATCAATGTGTATACTAAATGTAAAAAAATACATTCTGTTTAACAGTGGAATTATACAAAAATGCTTACCTGATGGTCCAAAATCTGCAAAAGTTTATCATGCTCTATAGCAGACTTCTCATCATTCAAAATTACACTTTCCAGTGATGGAATGGACTTGTCTCTGAAACAATGTTAATAAGCAGATTAAATTTCTTGTTATTCTTTAAAAGGCTTTAGAAAAGCATCCTGAGCAAAATCATGAAAAACTTACATAAATGCAAACAAGGTAATGGTATATGCCTTATGTAATAGGTTATCTTTAGCTTAGTTTAAGTCAGTTATTAACTTGTGGAGCATAGGCATTGCTCAGGCTTAGAAGCACAGGTGTGAGTCACAGCTCTGATAATGTTATGTTTTATTTGTTGTAGATGCAACTTCTGACAACAGAATCCTTATAGATTCCATTACTGCTACTGACAAAACATAACCCAAAACAAAATACACATCTACATATATATGTAATCTACTCTTTTGCAATCTAATCATCAGTGCACTAAAGTGAGATCATGATCAAAAGCAGATATCAATCAGAGAGACAACTCCCTAAATGCCTGATGTTCACTCCATTTGAAAGCTGAATATCCTAAACAAAAGATGAATGACTGTAACAAATTTAAATTGCAAAAGCCAAATTCTCACAAAACAGCTCTAATAAAACTTACGCTTTGCTGAGAGGGATCCTGTCAACACTATCTGGGAAATATTTTGGTTTTACACTGTGCTTAATCCCAACATCATTCATTGGCAATGGGCGTCCTGGATTGACAGTGTACAGCTTAGCTGAGGACTTGTGTCTTGGTAAGTGTCGCAATTGCATGGTCCACACCACTCGTCCAAATGGCCCACGGATCAAGGCAGTAACTGTTGGCTGGGGGTCTAAAGTACAGACAAGAAATAAGTCCCTCTTTATACAAAGGATTATACCTAAAAATAAATTAGAAGATCCTATGATTATCATATATAAAAACGAAGTATCAATTTTTGTGCTAATAAGACTAAAATTGCTCTGCTTCCTGCACTTCACCCACTGACATCATATAGCACAGTGGATATGTCATGTCCACTATGATTTCAATTCATGAATTTTGCTTACACATAGACTACTCCACAAGAGCTTAGTCACCAAGAAATTATTATCTAGTTCTACCTGATCTTACCATTTTCCTTAATTTTCTGAAATATTTTTTTGTGTACTGTTGTTATCAGTATTGATAATACCATTACAGTTATCCTAATGTCAATAATAAAAAAATAAATAAAAGTAATGATAGTAATAGCATTAAAAAAGTTTCCCAAATATTCAAGGAATGGGGATATCATATTTTGAGGTCAGTTAGGTCTACTTATTGACTACATGGTGTCTAGGCACTTGTGGTGTTATCTGTGTGCAAACAAAATCCACAAAACAAACCTACAGTGAAAAGTGCAGTTACCAGGTAGAAATGGTTTAATATGCTAACCTTGATGATTCCCAAGAGGCTGCTCTAAGAGGGCAAGCATTATAGAATTCTGAGCCACAAAATATCTAAAATGGAGTGCAGCAGTGTCCCTTGTGAGCTGGTCAGATCCTCCCCAGGTGTTGCAGTGTCGTAGTAGGGTCACTTCATCCAGCAAGGAGGAGAGAGATTCAGCACCACACACAGATGGAAAAGTTCCAACCTGAAAGATATTCAGTTTCCCATGGCAGAAAAAGTTATAAATACATTAAATATTAATTGTTCATACAACTTTAATTACACCAAATTCTGAATTAATGAGTGGTAAATAGAGCATCTATGTGGATTTTTTACTATAGCATTTTCAAATTCACTTGTATTCCTGATATATCAAACAAAACCACCTACCCATAAATACAGATAAAACACAAATAAATTGCAAATACACATGCCCTAATAGTCAATTAAAAACTCACCTGAGATAAAACACATGAGAGCAGTGCCTCAGCAGCATCTTTAACCCTCATGCTTGCTGGTTTTAACTCCTTTTCATGCTTGAGTCTTGGGGCATCACTTGATTTTACCTGAAAATTAAAAAGTGTATCATAATGTAAACTGCAACAAAATTTGCAATCTAAAGGTATGATCATTTCTGTCATAATATTGGAGGAGTTTATATAAACCAGATTATTATTCTGAAAATCATACCATTCCACATATACCTGTGATTTGGATCCTGATATGCCAAGTTCAACAACCTCTAGAACTGTTGCAAGGCACTCTTTATCTTGCAACAGATATGGGTGTGCCACTAGCCACACACTCGCACAGTGAAATGCTGCTACAATGGTTGAATGAAGATCCTGAGGGATTGAGGATTAAATGGTTGATATATTGAAGATTAAGCCATCAGATCCGGTTGTGTCACAGAAGTCACAGTGCCGAAAATACAGGCAGTGGGTTACATAAGTAGTCAACGTCCATGGCGTGTGGTGCATATGCCGGGAGTGCAAAAACAC
>NW_027213980.1:0-7500 GCF_042767895.1 Penaeus vannamei | reverse complement strand
GTGTGTGTGTGCATGTGGTGTGTGTATGTGCATGTGGTGTGTGTATGTGCATGTGGTGTGTGTATGTGCATGTGGTGTGTGTATGTGCATATGGTGTGTGTATTTGCATGTGGTGTGTGCGTGTGCATATGCATGTGGTGTGTGAGTGTGCATGTGGTGTGCGTGTGCATGTGGTGTGCGTGTGCATGTGGTGCGTGTGCATGTGGTGTGCGTGTGCAAGTGGTGTGCGTGTGCAAGTGGTGTGCGTGTGCATGTGGTGTGCGTGTGCATGTGGTGTGCATGTGCATGTGGTGTGCGTGTGCATGTGGTGTGCGTGTGCATGTGGTGTGAGTGTGCATGTGGTGTGCATGTGCATGTGGTGTGCATGTGGTGTGCATGTGCATGTGGTGTGCATGTGCGTGTGCATGTGGTGTGCGTGTGCATGTGGTGTGCGTGTGCATGTGCGTGTGCATGTGCATGTGGTGCGAGTGTGAGTGTGCATGTGCATGTGGTGCGAGTGTGCGTGTGCATGTGGTGTGCATGTGGTGTGCGTGTGCATGTGGTGTGTGCGTGTGCATGTGGTGTGTGAGTGCGCTTGTGGTGCGGGTTTGTGTGCCTGTGCTGAGCGTGTTTGTGTGCAGGTGGTGTGTGCGTGTGCATGTGGGGTGTGCGTGTGCGTGGGGTGTGTGCGTGTGCATGTGGTGTGTGCGTGTGCATGTGGTGTGTGCGTGTGCATGTGGTGTGTGCGTGTGCATGTGGTGTGTGCGTGTGCATGTGTGCGTGTGCATGTGGTGTGTGCGTGTGCATGTGGTGTGTGCGTGTGCATGTGGTGTGTGCCTGTGCATGTGGTGTGTGCGTGTGCATGTGGTGTGTGTGCGTGTGCATGTGGTGTGTGTGCGTGTGCATGTGGTGTGTGTGCGTGTGCATGTGGTGTGTGCGTGTGCATGTGGTGTGTGCCTGTGCATGTGGTGTGTGCCTGTGCATGTGGTGTGTGCGTGTGCATGTGGTGTGTGCGTGTGCATGTGGTGTGTGCGTGTGCATGTGGTGTGTGCCTGTGCATGTGGTGTGTGCGTGTGCATGTGGTGTGTGCGTGTGCATGTGGTGTGTGCGTGTGCATGTGGTGTGTGCGTGTGCATGTGGTGTGTGCGTGTGCATGTGGTGTGTGCCTGTGCATGTGGTGTGTGCCTGTGCATGTGGTGTGTGCCTGTGCATGTGGTGTGTGCCTGTGCATGTGGTGTGTGCCTGTGCATGTGGTGTGTGCATGTGCATGTGGTGTGCGTGTGCATGTAGTGTGTGCGTGTGCATGTGGTGTGCATGTGGTGTGCGTGTGCATGTGGTGTGTGCGTGTGCATGTGGTGTGTGCGTGCGCATGTGGTGTGTGTTTGTGTGCATGTGCTGAGCGTGTTTGTGTGCATGTGTGCGTGTGCATGTGGTGTGTGCGTGTGCATGTGGTGTGTGCGTGTGCATGTGGTGTGTGCGTGTGCATGTGGTGTGTGCGTGTGCATGTGGTGTGTGCGTGTGCATGTGGTGTGTGCGTGTGCATGTGGTGTGTGCGTGTGCATGTGGTGTGTGCGTGTGCATGTGGTGTGTGCGTGTGCATGTGTGCGTGTGCGTGTGGTGTGTGCGTGTGCATGTGGTGTGTGCGTGTGCATGTGGTGTGTGCGTGTGCATGTGGTGTGTGCGTGTGCATGTGGTGTGTGTGCGTGTGCATGTGGTGTGTGCGTGTGCATGTGGTGTGTGCGTGTGCATGTGGTGTGTGCCTGTGCATGTGGTGTGTGCGTGTGCATGTGGTGTGTGCGTGTGCATGTGGTGTGTGCCTGTGCATGTGGTGTGTGCCTGTGCATGTGGTGTGTGCGTGTGCATGTGGTGTGTGCGTGTGCATGTGGTGTGTGCGTGTGCATGTGGTGTGTGCGTGTGCATGTGGTGTGTGCGTGTGCATGTGGTGTGTGCCTGTGCATGTGGTGTGTGCGTGTGCATGTGGTGTGTGCCTGTGCATGTGGTGTGTGCCTGTGCATGTGGTGTGTGCCTGTGCATGTGGTGTGTGCATGTGCATGTGGTGTGTGCCTGTGCATGTGGTGTGTGCCTGTGCATGTGGTGTGTGCCTGTGCATGTGGTGTGTGCCTGTGCATGTGGTGTGTGCCTGTGCATGTGGTGTGTGCCTGTGCATGTGGTGTGTGCCTGTGCATGTGGTGTGTGCGTGTGCATGTGGTGTGTGCGTGTGCGTGTGCATGTGGTGTGTGCGTGTGCGTGTGCATGTGGTGTGTGCGTGTGCATGTGGTGTGTGCGTGTGCATGTGGTGTGTGCGTGTGCATGTGGTGTGTGCGTGTGCATGTGGTGTGTGCGTGTGCATGTGGTGTGTGCCTGTGCATGTGGTGTGTGCCTGTGCATGTGGTGTGTGCCTGTGCATGTGGTGTGTGCCTGTGCATGTGGTGTGTGCCTGTGCATGTGGTGTGTGCGTGTGCATGTGGTGTGTGCGTGTGCATGTGGTGTGTGCGTGTGCATGTGGTGTGTGCGTGTGCATGTGGTGTGTGCGTGTGCATGTGGTGTGTGCGTGTGCATGTGGTGTGTGCGTGTGCATGTGGTGTGTGCTTGTGCATGTGGTGTGTGCGTGTGCATGTGGTGTGTGCTTGTGCATGTGGTGTGTGCGTGTGCATGTGGTGTGTACGTGTGCATGTGGTGTGTGCGTGTGCATGTGGTGTGCGTGTGGTGTGCATGTGGTGTGTGCGTGTGCATGTGGTGTGCGTGTTTGTGTGCATGTGGTGTGCGTGTTTGTGTGCATGTGGTGTGCGTGTTTGTGTGCATGTGGTGTGCGTGTTTGTGTGCATGTGGTGTGCGTGTTTGTGTGCATGTGGTGTGCGTGTTTGTGTGCATGTGGTGTGCGTGTTTGTGTGCATGTGGTGTGCGTGTTTGTGTGCATGTGGTGTGCGTGTGTAAGTTGAGTGTGTGTGTGGTGTGTGCGTGTGTAAGTTGAGTGTGTGTGTGTGGTGTGTGCGTGTGTAAGTTGAGTGTGTGTGTGTGGTGTGTGCGTGTGTAAGTTGAGTGTGTGTGTGTGGTGTGTGCGTGTGTAAGTTGAGTGCATGTGGTGTGTGCCTGTGCATGTGGTGTGTGCCTGTGCATGTGGTGTGTGCGTGTGCATGTGGTGTGTGCGTGTGCATGTGGTGTGTGCCTGTGCATGTGGTGTGTGCGTGTGCATGTGGTGTGTGCGTGTGCATGTGGTGTGTGCGTGTGCATGTGGTGTGTGCGTGTGCATGTGGTGTGTGCGTGTGCATGTGGTGTGTGCGTGTGCATGTGGTGTGTGCGTGTGCATGTGGTGTGTGCCTGTGCATGTGGTGTGTGCCTGTGCATGTGGTGTGTGCCTGTGCATGTGGTGTGTGCCTGTGCATGTGGTGTGTGCCTGTGCATGTGGTGTGTGCCTGTGCATGTGGTGTGTGCCTGTGCATGTGGTGTGTGCCTGTGCATGTGGTGTGTGCCTGTGCATGTGGTGTGTGCCTGTGCATGTGGTGTGTGCCTGTGCATGTGGTGTGTGCCTGTGCATGTGGTGTGTGCCTGTGCATGTGGTGTGTGCGTGTGCATGTGGTGTGTGCGTGTGCGTGTGCATGTGGTGTGTGCGTGTGCATGTGGTGTGTGCGTGTGCATGTGGTGTGTGCGTGTGCATGTGGTGTGTGCGTGTGCATGTGGTGTGTGCGTGTGCATGTGGTGTGTGCCTGTGCATGTGGTGTGTGCCTGTGCATGTGGTGTGTGCCTGTGCATGTGGTGTGTGCGTGTGCATGTGGTGTGTGCGTGTGCATGTGGTGTGTGCGTGTGCATGTGGTGTGTGCGTGTGCATGTGGTGTGTGCGTGTGCATGTGGTGTGTGCGTGTGCATGTGGTGTGTGCGTGTGCATGTGGTGTGTGCGTGTGCATGTGGTGTGTGCGTGTGCATGTGGTGTGTGCTTGTGCATGTGGTGTGTGCGTGTGCATGTGGTGTGTGCTTGTGCATGTGGTGTGTGCGTGTGCATGTGGTGTGTACGTGTGCATGTGGTGTGTGCGTGTGCATGTGGTGTGCGTGTGGTGTGCATGTGGTGTGTGCGTGTGCATGTGGTGTGCGTGTGGTGTGCGTGTGGTGTGCATGTTTGTGTGCGTGTGCATGTGGTGTGCGTGTTTGTGTGCATGTGGTGTGCGTGTTTGTGTGCATGTGGTGTGCGTGTTTGTGTGCATGTGGTGTGCGTGTTTGTGTGCATGTGGTGTGCGTGTTTGTGTGCATGTGGTGTGCGTGTGTAAGTTGAGTGTGTGTGTGGTGTGTGCGTGTGTAAGTTGAGTGTGTGTGTGTGGTGTGTGCGTGTGTAAGTTGAGTGTGTGTGTGTGGTGTGTGCGTGTGTAAGTTGAGTGTGTGTGTGTGGTGTGTGCGTGTGTAAGTTGAGTGTGTGTGGTGTGTGCGTGTGTAAGTTGAGTGTGTGTGTGGTGTGTGCATGTGTAAGTTGAGTGTGTGTGTGGTGTGTGCGTGTGTAAGTTGAGTGTGTGTGTGTGGTGTGTGCGTGTGTAAGTTGAGTGTGTGTGTGGTGTGTGCATGTGTGTGTTGAGGGTGTGTGTGTGTGTTGAGGGTGTGTGGGTGTGGGTGTGTGTTGAGGGTGTGTGTGTGTGTTGAGGGTGTATGTGTGTGTTGAGTGTGTATGTGTGTGTTGAGTGTGTATGTGTGTGTTGAGTGTGTGTGTGTGTGTTGAGTGTGTGTGTGTGTTGAGTGTGTGTGTGTGTGTGTGTGTTGAGTGTGTGTGTGTGTGTGTTGAGTGTGTGTGTGGTGTGTGCGTGTGTGTTACATGTGTGTTGAGTGTGTATGTGGTGTGTGCGTGTGTGTTACGTGTGTGATGAGTGTGTGTGTGGTGTGTGTGTGGTGTGTGTGTGGTGTGTGTGTGGTGTGTGTGTGGTGTGTGTGTGGTGTGTGTGTGGTGTGTGTGTGGTGTGTGTGTGGTGTGTGTGTGGTGTGTGTGTGGTGTGTGCGTGTGTGTTGCATGTGTATTGAGTGTGTGTGTGGTGTGTGCATGTGTATTGAGTGTGTGTGGTGTGTGCATGTGTATTGAGTGTGTGTGGTGTGTGCATGTGTATTGAGTGTGTGTGTGTGGTGTGTGCATGTGTATTGAGTGTGTGTGTGTGTTGTGTCCATGTGTATTGAGTGTGTTTGTGGTGTGTGCATGTGTATTGAGTGTGTGTGTGGTGTGTGCATGTGTATTGAGTGTGTGTGTGGTGTGTGCATGTGTATTGAGTGTGTGTGTGGTGTGTGCATGTGTATTGATGTGTGTGTGTGGTGTGTGCATGTGCGTGTGGTGTGTGCATGTGCGTGTGGTGTGTGCATATGCGTGTGGTGTGTGCATGTGCGTGTGGTGTGTGCATGTGCGTGTGGTGTGTGCATGTGCGTGTGGTGTGTGCATGTGCGTGTGGTGTGTGCATGTGCGTGTGGTGTGTGCATGTGCGTGTGGTGTGTGCATGTGCGTGTGGTGTGTGCATGTGCGTGTGGTGTGTGCATGTGCGTGTGGTGTGTGCATGTGCGTGTGGTGTGTGCATGTGCGTGTGGTGTGTGCATGTGCGTGTGGTGTGTGCATGTGCGTGTGGTGTGTGCATGTGCGTGTGGTGTGTGCATGTGCGTGTGGTGTGTGCATGTGCGTGTGGTGTGTGCATGTGCGTGTGGTGTGTGCATGTGCGTGTGGTGTGTGCATGTGCGTGTGGTGTGTGCATGGCCGTGTGGTGCGTGCATGAGCGTGTGCTGTGTGCATGTCCGTGTGGTGAGTGCATGTGCGTGTGGTGTGTGCATGTGCGTGTGATGTGTGCATGTGCGTGTGGTGTGTGCATGTGCGTGTGGTGTGTGCATGTGCGTGTGGTGTGTGCATGTGCGTGTGGTGTGTGCATGTGCGTGTGGTGTGTGCATGTGCGTGTGGTGTGTGCATGTGCGTGTGGTGTGTGCATGTGCGTGTGGTGTGTGCATGTGCGTGTGGTGTGTGCATGTGC
Organism: Penaeus vannamei; assembly: GCF_042767895.1. NCBI lineage: Eukaryota > Metazoa > Arthropoda > Malacostraca > Decapoda > Penaeidae > Penaeus > Penaeus vannamei. The sequence goes on along the minus strand of NW_027213980.1, from coordinate 1,546 downwards.
GTGTGGTGTGTGCATGTGCGTGTGGTGTGTGCATGTGCGTGTGGTGTGTGCATGTGCGTGTGGTGTGTGCATGTGCGTGTGGTGTGTGCATGTGCGTGTGGTGTGTGCATGTGCGTGTGGTGTGTGCATGTGCGTGTGGTGTGTGCATGTGCGTGTGGTGTGTGCATGTGCGTGTGGTGTGTGCATGTGCGTGTGGTGTGTGCATGTGCGTGTGGTGTGTGCATGTGCGTGTGGTGTGTGCATGTGCGTGTGGTGTGTGCATGTGCGTGTGGTGTGTGCATGTGCGTGTGGTGTGTGCATGTGCGTGTGGTGTGTGCATGTGCGTGTGGTGTGTGCATGTGCGTGTGGTGTGTGCATGTGCGTGTGGTGTGTGCATGTGCGTGTGGTGTGTGCATGTGCATGTGGTGTGTGCATGTACGTAACGTACATGTGCGTGTGCATGTGCGTGTGGTATGTGCATGTGCATGTGCGTGTATGTAGCATACATGTGCGTGTGGTGCGTGCATGTATGTAGCATACATGTGCGTGTGGTGTGTGCATGTATGTAGCATACATGTGCGTGTGGTGTGTGCATGTATGTAGCATACATGTGCGTGTGCATATGCATGTGCTTGTGCACATGAGTGTGTGTATGCACGTGTGCATGCTTGTGCTTATGCACATGAGCGTGCGTATGCACGTGTGCATGCTTGTGCTTGTGCACATGAGTGTGCGTATGCACGTGTGTTTGCTTGTGCTTGTGCACATGAGTGTATGCTTATGCTTGTGCTTGTGTTTGTGCATGTGTGTGTGCATCTAAAAGTACATCATCTTATCCTCTACATTAGTATTTCCTGATAAAGGATATTGCAATCAGTTAACCAACTGCTGGATAGGTATGAACATATGGACCTAATCCAATGTAATTCTGGCTTACTAAATTAATGTAACCATTCAGTACACAGCTCCACATGTGCTCAGCCACCAATGAATCATCATCACCATCATCAGCATCATCAAAATAACAAAAACAATAATAATAATAATATTAATAATAATAATAATGAAAGTAATAATAATAATAATAATAATAATAATAATAATGAAAGTAATAATAATAATAATAATAATAATAATAATAATAATAATAGTAATAATAATAATAATAATAATAATAACAATAATAACAATAATAATAATAACAATAACAACAATAACAACAATAACAACAATAACAACAACAACAACAACAACAACGACAATGACAATGACAATGACAATGACAATGACAATGACAATGAAAATGAAAATGAAAATGAAAGTGAAAATGACAATGATAATATTGATGATGATAATAATATTGATCATGATAATATTGATGATGATAATACTGATGATGATAACATTGATGATGATAACATTGATGATGATAATATTGATGATGATAACATTGATGATGATAACATTGATGATGATAACATTGATGATGATAATATTGATGATGATAATATTGATGATGATAATACTGATGATGATAACATTGATGATGATAACATTGATGATGATA
>NW_027213979.1:15000-21710 GCF_042767895.1 Penaeus vannamei | reverse complement strand
ATCATCATCATCATCATCATCATCATCATCATCATTAATATTATCATCATCATCATCATCATCAATATTATCATCATCAATGTTATCATCATCAATGTTATCATCATCAATGTTATCATCATCAATGTTATCATCATCAATGTTATCATCATCAATGTTATCATCATCAATGTTATCATCATCAATGTTATCATCATCAATGTTATCATCATCAGTGCTATCATCATCAATGCTATCATCATCAATGCTATCATCATCAATGTTATCATCATCAATGTTATCATCATCAGTATTATCATCATCAATATTATCATCATCAATATTATCATCATCAATGTTATCATCATCAATGTTATCATCATCAATGTTATCATCATCAATATTATCATCATCAATGTTATCATCATCAATGTTATCATCATCAGTATTATCATCATCAATATTATCATGATCAATATTATTATCATCATCAATATTATCATTGTCATTTTCACTTTCATTTTCATTTTCATTTTCATTGTCATTGTCATTGTCATTGTCATTGTCATTGTCATTGTCGTTGTTGTTGTTGTTGTTGTTGTTATTGTTGTTATTGTTGTTATTGTTGTTATTGTTATTATTATTATTGTTATTATTGTTATTATTATTATTATTATTATTATTACTATTATTATTATTATTATTATTATTATTATTATTATTATTACTTTCATTATTATTATTATTATTATTATTATTATTATTACTTTCATTATTATTATTATTAATATTATTATTATTATTGTTTTTGTTATTTTGATGATGCTGATGATGGTGATGATGATTCATTGGTGGCTGAGCACATGTGGAGCTGTGTACTGAATGGTTACATTAATTTAGTAAGCCAGAATTACATTGGATTAGGTCCATATGTTCATACCTATCCAGCAGTTGGTTAACTGATTGCAATATCCTTTATCAGGAAATACTAATGTAGAGGATAAGATGATGTACTTTTAGATGCACACACACATGCACAAACACAAGCACAAGCATAAGCATACACTCATGTGCACAAGCACAAGCAAACACACGTGCATACGCACACTCATGTGCACAAGCACAAGCATGCACACGTGCATACGCACGCTCATGTGCATAAGCACAAGCATGCACACGTGCATACACACACTCATGTGCACAAGCACATGCATATGCACACGCACATGTATGCTACATACATGCACACACCACACGCACATGTATGCTACATACATGCACACACCACACGCACATGTATGCTACATACATGCACGCACCACACGCACATGTATGCTACATACACGCACATGCACATGCACATACCACACGCACATGCACACGCACATGTACGTTACGTACATGCACACACCACATGCACATGCACACACCACACGCACATGCACACACCACACGCACATGCACACACCACACGCACATGCACACACCACACGCACATGCACACACCACACGCACATGCACACACCACACGCACATGCACACACCACACGCACATGCACACACCACACGCACATGCACACACCACACGCACATGCACACACCACACGCACATGCACACACCACACGCACATGCACACACCACACGCACATGCACACACCACACGCACATGCACACACCACACGCACATGCACACACCACACGCACATGCACACACCACACGCACATGCACACACCACACGCACATGCACACACCACACGCACATGCACACACCACACGCACATGCACACACCACACGCACATGCACACACCACACGCACATGCACACACCACACGCACATGCACACACCACACGCACATGCACACACCACACGCACATGCACACACCACACGCACATGCACACACCACACGCACATGCACACACCACACGCACATGCACACACCACACGCACATGCACACACCACACGCACATGCACACACCACACGCACATGCACACACCACACGCACATGCACACACCACACGCACATGCACACACCACACGCACATGCACACACCACACGCACATGCACACACCACACGCACATGCACACACCACACGCACATGCACACACCACACGCACATGCACACACCACACGCACATGCACACACCACACGCACATGCACACACCACACGCACATGCACACACCACACGCACATGCACACACCACACGCACATGCACACACCACACGCACATGCACACACCACACGCACATGCACACACCACACGCACATGCACACACCACACGCACATGCACACACCACACGCACATGCACACACCACACGCACATGCACACACCACACGCACATGCACACACCACACGCACATGCACACACCACACGCACATGCACACACCACACGCACATGCACACACCACACGCACATGCACACACCACACGCACATGCACACACCACACGCATATGCACACACCACACGCACATGCACACACCACACGCACATGCACACACCACACACACACATCAATACACATGCACACACCACACACACACTCAATACACATGCACACACCACACACACACTCAATACACATGCACACACCACACACACACTCAATACACATGCACACACCACAAACACACTCAATACACATGGACACAACACACACACACACTCAATACACATGCACACACCACACACACACACTCAATACACATGCACACACCACACACACTCAATACACATGCACACACCACACACACTCAATACACATGCACACACCACACACACACTCAATACACATGCAACACACACGCACACACCACACACACACCACACACACACCACACACACACCACACACACACCACACACACACCACACATACAACCACACACACACCACACACACACCACACACACTCATGCCACACACACACCACACATACACTCATCACACACGTAACACACACGCACACACCACATACACACTCAACACACATGTAACACACACGCACACACCACACACACACTCAACACACACACACACACACTCAACACACACACACACACACACACTCAACACACACACACACTCAACACACACACACACACTCAACACACACATACACACTCAACACACACATACACACTCAACACACACATACACCCTCAACACACACACACACCCTCAACACACACCCACACCCACACACCCTCAACACACACACACACCCTCAACACACACATGCACACACCACACACACACTCAACTTACACACGCACACACCACACACACACACTCAACTTACACACGCACACACCACACACACACTCAACTTACACATGCACACACCACACACACACTCAACTTACACACGCACACACCACACACACTCAACTTACACACGCACACACCACACACACACACTCAACTTACACACGCACACACCACACACACACACTCAACTTACACACGCACACACCACACACACACACTCAACTTACACACGCACACACCACACACACACTCAACTTACACACGCACACCACATGCACACAAACACGCACACCACATGCACACAAACACGCACACCACATGCACACAAACACGCACACCACATGCACACAAACACGCACACCACATGCACACAAACACGCACACCACATGCACACGCACACAAACATGCACACCACACGCACACCACACGCACACCACATGCACACGCACACACCACATGCACACCACACGCACACCACATGCACACGCACACACCACATGCACACGTACACACCACATGCACACGCACACACCACATGCACAAGCACACACCACATGCACACGCACACACCACATGCACAAGCACACACCACATGCACACGCACACACCACATGCACACGCACACACCACATGCACACGCACACACCACATGCACACGCACACACCACATGCACACGCACACACCACATGCACACGCACACACCACATGCACACGCACACACCACATGCACACGCACACACCACATGCACACGCACACACCACATGCACAGGCACACACCACATGCACAGGCACACACCACATGCACAGGCACACACCACATGCACACGCACACACCACATGCACACGCACACACCACATGCACACGCACACACCACATGCACACGCACACACCACATGCACACGCACACACCACATGCACACGCACACGCACACACCACATGCACACGCACACACCACATGCACAGGCACACACCACATGCACAGGCACACACCACATGCACAGGCACACACCACATGCACAGGCACACACCACATGCACAGGCACACACCACATGCACAGGCACACACCACATGCACAGGCACACACCACATGCACAGGCACACACCACATGTACAGGCACACACCACATGCACAGGCACACACCACATGCACAGGCACACACCACATGCACAGGCACACACCACATGCACAGGCACACACCACATGCACACGCACACACCACATGCACACGCACACACCACATGCACACGCACACACCACATGCACACGCACACACCACATGCACACGCACACACCACATGCACACGCACACACCACATGCACACGCACACACCACATGCACAGGCACACACCACATGCACACGCACACACCACATGCACACGCACACACCACATGCACAGGCACACACCACATGCACAGGCACACACCACATGCACTCACCTTACACACGCACACACCACACACACACACTCAACTTACACACGCACACACCACACACACACACTCAGCTTACACAGGCACACACCACACACACACACTCAACTTACACACGCACACACCACACACACACTCAACTTACACACGCACACCACATGCACACAAACACGCACACCACATGCACACAAACACGCACACCACATGCACACAAACACGCACACCACATGCACACAAACACGCACACCACATGCACACAAACACGCACACCACATGCACACAAACACGCACACCACATGCACACAAACACGCACACCACATGCACACAAACACGCACACCACATGCACACGCACACACCACATGCACACCACACGCACACCACATGCACACGCACACACCACATGCACACGTACACACCACATGCACACGCACACACCACATGCACAAGCACACACCACATGCACACGCACACACCACATGCACAAGCACACACCACATGCACACGCACACACCACATGCACACGCACACACCACATGCACACGCACACACCACATGCACACGCACACACCACATGCACACGCACACACCACATGCACACGCACACACCACATGCACACGCACACACCACATGCACAGGCACACACCACATGCACAGGCACACACCACATGCACAGGCACACACCACATGCACAGGCACACACCACATGCACAGGCACACACCACATGCACACGCACACACCACATGCACACGCACACACCACATGCACACGCACACACCACATGCACACGCACACACCACATGCACACGCACACACCACATGCACACGCACACGCACACACCACATGCACACGCACACGCACACACCACATGCACACGCACACACCACATGCACAGGCACACACCACATGCACAGGCACACACCACATGCACAGGCACACACCACATGCACAGGCACACACCACATGCACAGGCACACACCACATGCACAGGCACACACCACATGCACAGGCACACACCACATGCACATGCACACACCACATGCACAGGCACACACCACATGCACAGGCACACACCACATGCACAGGCACACACCACATGCACACGCACACACCACATGCACAGGCACACACCACATGCACACGCACACACCACATGCACACGCACACACCACATGCACACGCACACACCACATGCACACGCACACACCACATGCACACGCACACACCACATGCACAGGCACACACCACATGCACAGGCACACACCACATGCACACGCACACACCACATGCACACGCACACACCACATGCACTGGCACACACCACATGCACACGCACCCACCACATCCACACGCACACACCCCATGCACACGCACACACACCACATGCACACGCACACACCACATGCACCCGCACACACCACATGCACACGCACACACCACATGCACACGCACACACCACACGCACACGCACACATGCACACGCACACACCACATGCACACGCACACACCACATGCACACGCACACACCACATGCACACGCACACACCACATGCACACGCACACACCACATGCACACGCACACACCACATGCACACGCACACACCACATGCACACGCACACACCACATGCACACGCACACACCACATGCACACGCACACATGCACACAAACACGCTCAGCACATGCACACAAACACACACCACATGCGCACGCACACACCACATGCACACGCACACACCACATGCACACGCACACCACATGCACACCACATGCACACGCACACACTACATGCACACGCACACCACATGCACATGCACACACCACATGCACAGGCACACACCACATGCACAGGCACACACCACATGCACAGGCACACACCACATGCACAGGCACACACCACATGCACAGGCACACACCACATGCACACGCACACACCACATGCACACGCACACACCACATGCACACGCACACACCACATGCACACGCACACACCACATGCACACGCACACA
>NW_027213979.1:7500-10000 GCF_042767895.1 Penaeus vannamei | reverse complement strand
CTCATGCCCTATTTGTACGAGCAATTTACCTCGTTTGTCACCGATTGATATCATCATGGAAGAGTGATGTGAACGTGTCTCTAGCAGGGCTAGAACTGCTCTCTGGGCTTGCTCGACTCAATATAGCTGAGCAAGGTGGGTTTTGTGGAGTTCATGTGCCAAATTCTGAGATTTTCTTAACAGGGATAGAATCCAAAAAATATATTTTTTTCATTATCTCTTTTTTTTGCAGATGGATTAGAATGTAAGCGTGCCGTGAAGTGGCTGTGCGATTACATAGCTTATCAGTGCTCTAGACCCCCTAGAGCTCATTCAAAGGTAAGAATGGAAATTATCTGTTTCAGTATCTTGTTAGATTTACATCTGTTCTTGTTTGATTAGTGACTAATGAAAGTAGATCACCAAATGAAATTGACTTTGTATTAATGATGATATATGATGATCTGTACTGTATTAATCGACTTTTATGATCTGGATAACGTTATGGTCCCTTCATGGAAAAATCTGGGTTGAGGGCTGGGTGATGTAACATGCCATTATCGGACAAAATGGTTGTCATGAATAAAGGCCAGGGTGGCAGAAAAGACTCGCCATGAGTGCAAAAACCTCTTGGAGCATGATTTGACTCATTTGGTACTTAGAAAGGGGCTTCAGCATTGTTCGTATCAATACATGAATATGGAATGTAATGTGTGCAAGCCATGACTGGATGAGCGCCAGCTCCAGGGAGGATGCCATTTCCATGCTGCGCACTGTATTCTTGGCCATTGTGACTGGCAGCGGAGGTTGTATTACGGAAAATTGAAAATTACACAAAAATAAGATATATGACACAAATAACCAAATTTTCCATTCTTTTTCTTGCACTGAGTTATTTACTACATAGAGAGATGATATGGAGTCTGTGCAAGGAAAATAAGCTATTACCATCTAGATATAGCAAAACAAAAGACATATGGGCATTGGAAAATGACAAAATGGCAAAAAAAGTTTACTCAAAATAACTTTCCAAAAGGGAGGCAGAGGGTCTTGTCACTGTTCATAGGTGTTTTTGCACTCCCGGCATATGCACCACACGCCATGGACGTTGACTACTTATGTAACCCACTGCCTGTATTTTCGGCACTGTGACTTCTGTGACACAACCGGATCTGATGGCTTAATCTTCAATATATCAACCATTTAATCCTCAATCCCTCAGGATCTTCATTCAACCATTGTAGCAGCATTTCACTGTGCGAGTGTGTGGCTAGTGGCACACCCATATCTGTTGCAAGATAAAGAGTGCCTTGCAACAGTTCTAGAGGTTGTTGAACTTGGCATATCAGGATCCAAATCACAGGTATATGTGGAATGGTATGATTTTCAGAATAATAATCTGGTTTATATAAACTCCTCCAATATTATGACAGAAATGATCATACCTTTAGATTGCAAATTTTGTTGCAGTTTACATTATGATACACTTTTTAATTTTCAGGTAAAATCAAGTGATGCCCCAAGACTCAAGCATGAAAAGGAGTTAAAACCAGCAAGCATGAGGGTTAAAGATGCTGCTGAGGCACTGCTCTCATGTGTTTTATCTCAGGTGAGTTTTTAATTGACTATTAGGGCATGTGTATTTGCAATTTATTTGTGTTTTATCTGTATTTATGGGTAGGTGGTTTTGTTTGATATATCAGGAATACAAGTGAATTTGAAAATGCTATAGTAAAAAATCCACATAGATGCTCTATTTACCACTCATTAATTCAGAATTTGGTGTAATTAAAGTTGTATGAACAATTAATATTTAATGTATTTATAACTTTTTCTGCCATGGGAAACTGAATATCTTTCAGGTTGGAACTTTTCCATCTGTGTGTGGTGCTGAATCTCTCTCCTCCTTGCTGGATGAAGTGACCCTACTACGACACTGCAACACCTGGGGAGGATCTGACCAGCTCACAAGGGACACTGCTGCACTCCATTTTAGATATTTTGTGGCTCAGAATTCTATAATGCTTGCCCTCTTAGAGCAGCCTCTTGGGAATCATCAAGGTTAGCATATTAAACCATTTCTACCTGGTAACTGCACTTTTCACTGTAGGTTTGTTTTGTGGATTTTGTTTGCACACAGATAACACCACAAGTGCCTAGACACCATGTAGTCAATAAGTAGACCTAACTGACCTCAAAATATGATATCCCCATTCCTTGAATATTTGGGAAACTTTTTTAATGCTATTACTATCATTACTTTTATTTATTTTTTTATTATTGACATTAGGATAACTGTAATGGTATTATCAATACTGATAACAACAGTACACAAAAAAATATTTCAGAAAATTAAGGAAAATGGTAAGATCAGGTAGAACTAGATAATAATTTCTTGGTGACTAAGCTCTTGTGGAGTAGTCTATGTGTAAGCAAAATTCATGAATTGAAATCATAGTGGACATGACATATCCACTGTGCTATATGATGTCAGTGGGTGAAGTGCAGGAAGCAGAGCAAT
>NW_027213976.1:10000-12500 GCF_042767895.1 Penaeus vannamei | reverse complement strand
AACCATGGGTAGTATCAAATCTTGAAAATATACTGAATAGATGATTGAAGTTATAAAAATAATGTAATTCTTTAATGTTATTCCGATAGTACACAATGTTTTTTATGTAAAGCACTTTAGGCCTACCGAAAAATTGGACTGCGGAATGCATTGAAATAAAGCACAGAACGTAGGTCTGCTCAAATGTTGATTTTGATTTTGTTTTGGGTGAGCTCCATGATTTTTCAAATAGTTTGTTAATATTATGGCCATATATATCTGGTCCATGACTCTTAACTCCATCGCGAAAATGACAACTACAGACCCTTGAATATTTGGCTGGATCCTTGTCTCTTCTCTTGTGGGAAAAGGACATGTTTTTTTATTTCAGACCTGCAACATGAGCATAAAAATGGAAAATATGCTTTGAAGAATGAGGTAAGATTGTTAACTTTTCTGATGCATAACTTCAATTTTGGACACGACATACAGAATGGATTTTTTTTATCCTTTAAACACTGTCAAGGGTTAAGTGCAGTTCCCGTTTTCAATTCTGAGCGGCCGTTGCAATATGAAGTCGAAAACTATTTAGGCCTATCAATGTTTTCCTTATTGACTGCTGAACCAGCAAAACATTGTGCTACAAGGGCACTTTGCGACTGAAAGTAGCTTTGAAAAATGACAGGGACGAAAATTTAACAATAGCAGGCCTACATAGTATATGAAGTACATAATATCGTACCTTAACAATCGAACCCAACGTCCGTATTCTGATGTCTTTTTCTCTTTACTCGGGAAAGCAAAAAATCTACAGGAGTGGGACTCTGACTGGTGCTTGCAGCTTGGAGCAAAACACTGAACCATTGTAGATCTAATCAGTCGATGTTTAAAGCTTCAGCTATCGTGAATAAAATATTTGAGTAACGAGAGTAAATGCGGTACCGGTACATAACTTGTATGCGTTTGTGAACTGAGTTGCGGGTTTGTTTAGAACTGAAAATTCGTTGACATGCCAACGTGACGTAGCCCTTGAGAACTCTTTTGTGCATTGACAATACGTAAAATGATTTTGTAGAACTTTTATATAATATCGTAATATTCTTTGGCCCATACAAAACACATTCTGGAAACACTGAATGACTGTTACATTCACCATATCTGATTAGTCATGGAACACATTTGATGGCTAAATAAACCCAAGGTCAAGGCGTAGATTATTTTAAAAAATGTTGGTTGCCACTGACATATCGAAATGTGTTCAGTACAAGCGTAGACATACGAAAGATAAACAGCTCGATTTTCTAAGCCATCGCCCTATTGATTTGAAATCATATTAATGCTCAAGCTTAAATTCTACGTTGTTATCCATAATCCTAGTGTTTGCTGTCAAAAAAGTAAATTGGTGGCGACGGACGGCAATTCTTACACTCGGGGTCCCTCCGATAGGCTACTGAATGTTTACTTTAAGGTTGACAGCTCGAGTTTATTCATCAGTTGTACATATTAGAAAAAATCGAAAAGTTGTTTTATATTTTTTAATTATAAAACTTTAACTTTGGGAAGAAACTGAGATCCTGTGATCCATTCCAATAGATATTGACAAAAAAAAAAAAAAAAAAAAAAAAAAAAAAAAAAACTTCCATTCGGCCCATAAAGCGTGAGAGCGGAAGGGTGAAAAATCGCTGATAGCGAGAGGAAGGCTCCTCATGAACTGCCTAATTTTTCTTCTTGGGAGTTTAAGCTTTTGTGGGTAATCCTAAATTTGTATACAAATATGAAACTGGGTATAACTTCTTTTCGGCCACACACTCAGGAACGGTCCCTTTCAAGAGAAAATCGATTTTGACTTCGAGGACATGGGAGTGGGGGCTTTCCGTGTGTGTGTGGGAATGTCACAAAATTTAAAGGTTTATAAAGCATATGTCCGTAAGAATCAATTTGATCATGCTTCCTTGTTTATGAAATTCGAATAAAACAAAATAACGTTGTTTGGTTATTCTTGATCACTTTTTACTGTGGCGTTGAAGTTTCCAAGGTCATTTCTTACAAAATATTTACAGTGATTTTTTTACAATGAAGATGAGGTTACTTCTATGTATATCAACGACAGGAAATGTATAAATGAAAGTTGTCTCATACGTACTAAAACTAGATAACACGATATCAATACTTAAAAAAATTAATAACCGTAATGTTTCTTCTAGCACCCAAAGAATTTTAATTGATTCTCTCATGAACTATAAATAAATTAAATATATGTGGATTAAGATTTGTGTTCCACCAAGGAGTAAAACCTGGGAGTCGGTGGCCTCGACAAAACATTCGCGCCTAATAGCTTTTGAGATGGAATCTGCATTAGAGATGAGATGCTCGTCTCTCAGAACTGAATGTTAAGGTTGTTGATTGCAAGGGTGTTGTTAAGGATGTGACTGGAGACTCCCTTGAGATGAGTCGTTCTCAAGTGGCTGATGCTCCTGCAGGTGATCCTAGAACCTGCTCTGACCGTCTTGTTCCTAAAATT
>NW_027213976.1:0-5000 GCF_042767895.1 Penaeus vannamei | reverse complement strand
TTAGCAGAAGCTCATAGTGGTTTTCAAAGTGAATTTATTTCACAGACTTACCATGACTACATTCCAATCAAATATATTTGAAACTTGTTGGATGGCAAATAGATAGTCTCCAATAGTCTTGTAAAAACTAATAAGATTCCACCACATTTATATCAAGATAGAGCTTGGAGAGGTTTATTAGGTGCCAATTGAGTGCCACAATATGTATACATTAGAGGTATCTTAGCATATGTGCCAATGAGCACAATTCCAAAATTGCAAGGTCAGTGATAGAAGCTTGGGTGTCTTCTTGATATTTATCATCAATATGAAAATGTTTGAAACCAAAGCATGTACTATTTTTCCAGTGAATAATGTGGGAGTAATGCTTCCCCGTCCAATGAAATTTGGAGAAGCATCAGAGTTCGACATCTGGAGTCATGTTAACGTCAATGTTGCGGCAGTACTAGCTATGACAAAACTAGTTCTACCTGGAATGGTGTCCCGACACAGAGGCGCCATCATCAACCTTGCTTCAATTGCAGGCACACATCCACTACCCCTTATGGGAATCTATGGTGCAACAAAGGTATGTCAATCAAAATGGGAAAAAATAATAGTATGACTGTCAAATGTTGAGTGCATTTGCTGTTTATAGTTTATTAAAGTTTGAATGCCCATATACATTAAAGAAGATACTGCAGAAATACCTGTATGGTTGTTAATATATTTATTTTTAGAACATTTGATATATTCACAGTTCATATAGCAAAGGAGTTAAACATTCTAATAATGAACAATGATTCATGCAAGGTTATGTAGTTTTGCCTCAACATTTTCCAACACCTCCCATGATGTGTACAAGAGGTGAACAGAAATAAGATTACCCTATCCCTTTCAGGCTTTTATTGATGACTTCTCCCAGGCACTGGAATGGGAGTATCGCAGCTCAGGAATCACAGTTCAGACTGTTAACCCTTCTTATGTGTCAACCAACATGACCAGCTTTTCGGATCTTGTTCATAAGCAGAGTTAGTAATAATACTTTTAAGTTTGATTTGAATCAGGGTGTGGCATGTAAATGTTTGATTTATTTAATAACTTTTTCATGCATAAGCTTAGCATTGTATGTAAAAATCGTCAAACTTGATCTAAGCTTACCTAACCGACCCATACACATGCACAATCCACAATAGTTTTGTTTTGTCAGTAATGTTAACACACAGATGGCCCCACAGTCCCTAGTTACCAAGCAGTCAAATACTAGACTTTTTCCAGAAATTGAAGGAAAAGACTAAACAGTTGAGATCAGCAGTGGACTCTTAGTTGACCAAGCAGTTGCGGAAGCCATCTATTTGTAATCACAGTTAACAAACAAAAGCACAGGAGACATAACGTATACATACCCTCTTGGCTGCAATAGGATTTTTAAGACTCATTTTAAGGGTCTTTTAATATGATTATTTATTAATGATTCACGTCATAGTTCATATTCACTATATCTAACCCATCAAATGAAGTGAGGAGGAAATTTGCATATTATATAAGGTATCCAAACACATACCTAGCATCCCCCCCCCCCCCCAATGATACACTCAGCTGAATATACTGTGTGAATAAGAATATTAATTGAATTTTTCTTCATCCAAAAGATCCAGCAGTCCCAACAGCTGCAACATTTGTGTCTCATGCCATTGCAACCATTGGGTATACTTGTCGTACAAGTGGGTACTGGATTCATGGAATTGCAGTAAGTTCCATTATGGATGTTTAGAAATTATTACTATTATTTTTATTGTAATTATTATAACTTATCGGCATTACTATACTAGTATGATTATTGTTTGATGTTTTGCTTGGAGTATGTACAGTATTGTATAAAACTTTCTCTACATAATATTCTATACATAGGTCAGCAAAATTTTGTCCAAATTCTTTCACTTTTATTAAAGGAAATGGTGAATATAAAGTAGAAGTGCACATTTTGGGTAAAAGCTTCCTTCTAGTTGTGCACAAGCAGTGTTCACTCAATTAATTTGATATTTGTTTAGTTTTGTTCACTCTTTGAATATACATAGATCTTGAACACTGCAAGATATCTAATCCCTAAGCAATTTTTACAATAATTTATGGTATGACTGTCATGAAGAAAAAAACTCAATTAGGTAACATCAGTGATTAAAATTTCTGTAGGTAGACCAAGCCTTAGTGCTAAGATACCTTATATGTTGTCTCTTGATTTCTGGTTAGTAACCCTTCAGTGATGGGTACAGCTATTGCCGTCATGACAATAACAATAATAACTATACAGCTTAGGCTTAGCCACAAAGTCTAGTCAGACCCCATCATCATAGGGTTAAAAGGGGATGTTTCCAAATTGGAGAGAGTGATGTTTTCAAAATCTAGGGAAGCAACATTACTCCTGTTTTCTTTTCCTTTTCCTTTTCCTTCCCCCTTTTTTCTCCATGTCTTTGTCTTTACCATTTTCTTGTCACCGTCTGTTTTCCTGTTTAGTTTATTAAGTAACCCCATTTGATTATGCAACCTTACTCTCATTGCAGAAACATACTGTGGAAAATTACTGTCCAAAGTGGCTCTTCATGTTCGCCATGTATATGTGGAATCTCCTCTTGCTACACAATCTGAAGGAGAATAAGGAATGAGGCAGTAAAGGGGACCGAAATGAATGCAGCACTTTATATTATTTCACTCAAGTAAATTGCTCTCTTGAATTATATAATAAATATTTCATATTTCAGACAGTACTTTTTAAGTATTTTGTGTACTCATATTAGTTCTAGCATTTTTACGAGTGTGATTTTTTTCTTTTTCTCTCATACAAATCCGTTATTTTTTTAGTTATTTGATGTATAGTAAAGCCATTATTTTATTTTACAGGAGTTATACTCGTTGCATTTTTTGTCTGTTGTCCTGAGTCTCAAACTCAAGGAAATTGTATTTATAATAATTAAATAAGAATTAACCCTTTGGATCCAGTTGTGTCGCAGCAATCACATGGCCAAAAATACGAGCAGTAGGTTTCGTAAGTAGCCATTTAGTCTGGCATATGGCACCTAGTCCGGGCACATGCGAACACTTGTGCAGTGACAAGACTCAATGCCTCCTCTTTGTACAGTTATTTTGCATAAACCTTTTTAGCTTTTCTGCCATTTCCCAATGTCCATGTTTGTCTTTCGATCTGCTTTATTCATATGGTAAAAAATTATTTTCTTTGCACAGACTCCACATCATGTCTCTATGTAGTAAATAACTTGGTGCAAGAAAAAATAAATAGGTAACATTTTGTTCTTTGTGTCAAATATTTTATTTTTTCGTTATTATCAACTTTCTGTAATACAACTTGCACTGCCAGTCACGACAGCCAGGAATATGATGCTAAGCATAGAAATGGCATCCTTCCTGGTGCCAGCACTCTTCCAGTCAAATTTCTTACTTACTTATCAACAGAAATAATGCAAAAGCCCCCTTCTAAACACCAAGCGAGTTAAATCACACTCCATGAGGTTTGTGCACTCATGGCAAGTCTTTTCTGTCACTCTTGCCTTCGTTCATGACGGCAAGTTCGAGTGACCTGGCCCTCAACCAAAATTTTTTCATACGTCACCTGGATCAAAGGGGTTAAGTAAATTAGCCAAGAAAAAAATCTTTTTGTATGTATATATAGTGCATTTAATAAGGTTTAGGGTTTTTTTGATTTATCTTGTATTGTTAAATTAAATACTTGATAATCCTTTTGTAATAGAAATGTTGTTTTCATTTACCTTTACTTATTTTTCTCATTTAATTTTTGGTTTTTAATTGGTATACTTGAGAATGGAAGATTATGTTGCAAAATACATGCATTTTTTTGTTTATGGATCTTGTTTAGAAATAATTGGCTCCTCAAGTCACCAAGGACTCAGTTTGTAGACCTGGGGCCAGATTCTCAAAAGAACCTTAAGTTGAGGCGTGCTGGAGACCTTAACCGTCCTGGGGCCAGATTTACTAATGTCTTACGTTATCGTAAATGGTCTGTTTATATCGTAAAACAAGTTACTCTCGTTTCTCGCAACGAGCGTATTTTCAAAACACTCCCAAGGTCGTAAACACATCTCCATACGAGAAACATTTACGGGAGCCCGAAACCTCTCGTGACGCTTATCGTAGCGACCCTCCTCAGCTCATATCAGCTTCATAAATACCTTCAGGAGTGTGTAAATGTCACTTTGCCAAGTGGAAATCAATGATGTGCAAGAGCAACCATTGAGGGTGCATAATAACGGAAAAAGACAATATGACTAATGTAAATAAGGATTGGCCTTTGCCAGTGCATAGAGGTGCGGAAACACTTGATGTAAACTACTCAGCAAGTTTAATTTATCATGAATTTAAGGATCTCTAACACATCTTCAAGTACGAAATCTGAATGAAAATGCATAATTCCATCATTATGACTATTTCCTCTATAGCAACAAAACATAATAAATATTTAATAACAAATGTTACCAATATACAAACACACCTCTTAATAGCCTAATGTAAAATTACATTTAGCATTGGATCCATTTCTTTATGAATAATGATTAAGATGAATGTTTTACTGGATTGTATCAAATTTCTATCATAATATCTTTTTTGAGACAGATATGAATATATATATATCTGATCTCTTTCCCTCTACATATGTCTATATATATATATATATATATATATATATATATATATATATATATATATATATATATATACTATATTCATATATGCATATATACATACAATTCTGTATATACAAAAATATATACATGTATATGTATATGTATATATATATATGACTAGATATATACATGTACTGCATATCTTTTGGCATGTGTATATATATATAGACCTACACACACACACACACACACACACACACACATATATATATATATATATATATATATATATATATATATATATAGAGAGAGAGAGAGAGAGAGAGAGAGAGAGAGAGAGAGAGAGAGGAAAAGATAGAGAGAGAG
>NW_027213975.1:20000-22718 GCF_042767895.1 Penaeus vannamei | reverse complement strand
TTACTAATTTTCCCCAACCCCCCATGTTAAAGGGATAAATAGTGATAGACAGGATCCATTGGGGGAACATTTTAAGAAGACCGGGCATAGACCATCGGGGTCCCCCTGTTTTATCCTGTTTTAGGCTTTTTATGCAACCCCTCTGCCTCCTTACTAAAATAGCATCATCTAAAATAGAATTGTTAAAAAAAAGGAAATTAAATTTTTGAATTATTTTAAAAATTGGGAAACACACTGGTTTATATTTGTTTCCCTTATACCCCCCTTTCCAGTCAATAGCTCGCCACACACAAACTATCGTCTGTATCGTTAAAGCCTGCCCAAATTTTTCCAACGTTAGATTTTCCTTGATTCTCAAACACGATAACCCCCCCTTTCAAATGTGTACAGAAATTTGCAAACGACCGACATACTCATTTATACTTTCACACTGTCTCTTCGATGGGCATACCATGTTGGGTGAGCATGTAAAGGAGGATATCAACATTGATGTTACTGATTTTTACTGGTGGTTTCACCGGGGCGGGAGCGGGGAATAATTTAAAAATGGCTTTCCCCTTAGCTGTTTAGCCCCAAACCCCAAAAACTAAATTTGGTACGGGTGGCCGGCTAAAAACTGTGAAAGCAGTCGGTGAGGGGAGAGATTTATTTTCCCCAACCACAAAGTCATGTAATTAACCATGCTAGCAGAAGCAATGCATATATCAATTCCGATTTATTTGGGGTTTTTCAAAATGAGAGCACTTTTTGGAAGTGATGGGGGAGTGAATGAGGATGTTAATGACTAGTTTTTTAAACGTCAATACAGGGGTTTCAAAGGGTTCTGGCGTTGTCGCTGGCGACTTTCCCGGGATCAAAAATGCGGGGGCCGTGTAAAAGGTGAACCCAAAAATTATATCCATCCCCAAAGTCTCGCACGGACGTTCCAAATGGCGTTCTTCCCCCAAAGAATCACAACTTTCGTCTTTCGCACTGGCTGCCTTGATCCTCCCTGACCCAAACAATGCCAGGCTGGTAGCTGAGTCGGGGGGGGTTAAAAACCGAACAGCACGTCCTCCATACAAAACAACACACACCCAAAAAAAAACACACACACATAAAAAACACCTAAAAAAATACACACACACACACACACACACACACACACACACAAAAAATATATATATATATATATATATATATATATATATATATATATATATATATATATATTATAAACACTCACATACACAGGCAAAGTAAAATACATACACAAAAACGCACACACGCCCCACGCACACAAAACACACAAAAATTAAACACACACACATACACACACACACACACCACCCCACACACACGAAAACACAATCAAACATAAATGAAAACATCCACACACAAAGGAGAAACGCGAAATTATGCAAAAATTATGCATGCATGAAGTGTTGTGTGTGTTTTTATATATATATATATATATATATATATATATATATATATATATATATATATATATATACTTATTCTTTTTTTATTTGTTTATTTATTCTTTTATCTATTGATATGTGTGTGTGTGTTAGTGTGTATGCTTTTGCGTTTTATGTGTTTTTTTTTCCACAAAACTTGAAATGTATATGTATACTCTGCCCCCAAAAAAGGGAGAACGGTTACTGAGACAAGATAACAAAAAAAAAATACCTGTGATAAGATTTGACGGATAACAAAAAGGGCCCCCGGGGGCCAGTGGGGGGGGAAAGGGAGTCTTCCGTGCCCGGAATCCCCCGGTCAATTTGTTTATTCTCATCTTGATTTTTTTCCCGGGGTTCTTGCCCGGAACCCGATAAAAGGTAAAGTGATTTTATGTTTTTTTAAAGAGCATCTTTCCCCAGAATAAGGAGAATAAGGAGAGAAAAATGTGATCGTTAACTCGGTTTCTAATAATTGAATCCATTCTATCATTCGAGGATTTCGCCCAAATCTTTTTTTGTATTGAAAAGGAATGAACCGGTATCGTTAATTTAAAAGGGTAGTAAAAATGAATACCAGTAATTTAAAACTTGGAAAATAGAATAGTGCCTTTCTTCAGACCTAGTCTGGTCAAAAATAATGATAAAAATAATAGATAAATGAATATCTGTATATATATATATGTATATATAAAATTGGTCTTTTTTTATTGTAGGGAGAGACCCGGGGAAAAAACCCGGCATGTAATCATTGTTTATTTTAAAATAAATATTATATAAATAAAAAAATATGGTTATATGTACACACAATATATATACAAAATATAAAACATGTATATATTATGTATATATACTTTTTTTATTTTTAAATTTAAAAAGTAGGTCAACGAGCCAAACTCGGCCCCCCAACGTAAAAAAAAAATACTCAGGCTGTAATCCGTTCGGTCATCGTAAGATTTTCTCTTTATTTTATACATTTCGGTAGGTCCCCATCCACTGTGATCCACTGACGTTTATGCTGTTTAATTCAAGCTTTTTTTTCTCTCCGGTTGCACTCCCTTGGTTTGGGGATGGCTGGTACGGGTTTAAAAGGGAAATTTAAATCCCGCAGTGCAAAATCCGGGGGGGGGGTCTGGGGGGGGGGCCCCCCAAAGGGAAACCGCGCCCTTTGTGCTGACCCACTTAAATAGTGTGTGTGGGGGTCTCGGGGACGGTCAAAAGGGCTGAGGGGCATGGGGGGGGTTAACACGGCAACGTTGCCATGGGAAAACCCGCC
>NW_027213975.1:10000-12500 GCF_042767895.1 Penaeus vannamei | reverse complement strand
GAAAAAGTAATATAATGATAACAATAACAATAATAAAGGGGGAATACGAATAACGATTAGATAATAATATTGATGGTAATAATAGAAATTATAGCAAACATTATAATAAAATAATGAAAATGATAAAAAAAACAAAATGATAATAATGAAATAACAAAATAGAAATGATGATTTAAAATAATAATATGACTATTATAATATAAGGATAACAAAACGTATCAATAATAATATAGTAAAAAAAAAGTATAATAATGAAAATGATAATAGTTTTGATAAAAAAAAAAAAAAATAATAATGGTACTAATAATAATGATAAAATTAAAATGATAACAATAATCTAACAATGATTATGATGATTATAAGATAATAATGATATAATAATAATGATAAAAGAAATAACCAGAATTATGATAATGAAAATATTTTGAAAATTATGAAATAAAAAAAAGAAATAGTAATAACAACACAGTAAAAAAGGTTATGATATATACAATAATCCCAAAATTGATATTATAGTAGTAGTAATAATAATAATAATGAAAATAATGAGATATAGCGAAGTAATAATAATGATAAAAACAATAATAATAAAATCTGGATAATCATATTTATAAATGATGACAAAGTAATAGCGTGATTAAAAAATAATGATGATAATAATGATGATAACTTGAAAAAGGTAATTTTAATGCATTTTTAAGTCGGATTTTTATCGATCAGTAACCTTATTTCGGAGGTATGACTCATTGTCATTGTATTAAATTATTGTTTTCTATCATTGCAAATTCATTATTTTTTTCATCATTATAAAAAACTGTTATTTCTTTATCATCATTTTATATTTCATTATTACTATCATTCAAATCAAGATTGGATCCGCTAAAATGATGGTGTAAAAATCCCCCAGGGCCCATCGCACAGCCCCGGGCCATAAAGGGGAATTCATCCTATGCCTATTGGAATATCTTCATTACAAACGCCAATACTATTGTTTCTTGAATGGGGGGAACGCCCTTTTTAAACAGTGAAGAAGGAAAATGAGAAGGTAAGGCAGGCGGGGGCAGATGAAAAGCCCGAGCCCTCCTTGTGGAAGCTCACCTTCGGGAAGAATGGGTCGGGGTTCTTCCGTCTCGGTGGAAGCTTTTCGTTCACGCGACGTCGTTCCAACGTACCAGGTAGCTTTGAAAAAAAAGGGAAAAAAAAGTACAAAATTTTGGGGTTTCTGCCTTCTCTCACCTTCATTCTTCATTCCCTTTTTTGTCTCGTCTCGTCTTATTTTTTTCCCTAATCCCAAATAAACATCTTTTGGGGAAATTTTTTACGTTTTATTTACAGATGCGGGTCCTCGATAAAAAATTTTAGAATTGGCTAAATTTTGGAAAAAAATCCGATTTAACAATCTTTAAAATTTTGGGCCCCACTTTCTGACAGGGGCTGGGCAGACGGTTTTGGGGGATATTTTCGGGCGAAGGAGGCCCCACAAAACGGGTGGGTGTTCGCCTTTCCTTTACGGCCTGCCTGGGTCGGTGTCGGGGGGGGCCGCTCCCTCTTACTATTTGCTTCTTGCAAAGGGCCCCGGGCGACGCCCCTCTGGAGTGCGGAAAATGTTCGCGTTTAAGGATCATAACCTTCCAATGCTGTCGACTTCCGGGAATTGATGCTTTGGATCCTGAATTTTGTGAGTGGGAAAGGGGAACGATAGTTTGCGGGGGAGAACAATTCATTTTTGCTAAAATTCCACAAGCATGATATTCCACCGGTCCTTCCCCGCAGGCGAACATGCCTGCCCTTGCCCCTCTCCCGAACGCCTGCGCGAAGAAGGTAAGGGAACGAGCGGAACCAGACCCCCAAAGGAGGCGTGGTCAGCTGGCGCGGATCCTGGGGAAGGGGGTCCCCCGTGCCGGATCTCGCCGGGAAATTCCCATGAGGGGCCTGGGAAAAGGGGGCTCGATCTCCACAGATTTTTTTCTAAGTATGTGAGGGCGTTGCCGCCGGTTTTGGGAAATTCATTTTTTAATTGTGGGATTAAATATAGTTTTCATGAATCGGGGATCAACATGACATTTGTTTAAAATAAAAGATTTTTTTTGGGAAATTGTTAAAATAGAATAGATATTGAATGCCATTTATTTCATAATTTTTTTAAATTTTTTATTAAATTTCCCAAACAATGACTACAGTATAATGTATAAAACCCTTGATAAGTCAGATGATCTAAAAAAAATTCAACTTTAGTTTTCCGATCTGGGGCCCGGGGTTTCCTACCTTTCAATTGGGAAAGGGGACCTCAGTTAACATCTATCATCATATTTTTCTCTACCCAGTGCATTATCATTCTGATATCAGTATATAGAAAAACAATTTTAAAAGGGTTCTGGTTAAAAATCCCAGTGTTGGAGGACTACTAAAAGATTGTTAAAAATAAATTAAAAACCTTGAAATGAGTTAAAGGGGGGAAATATGAATGAAAAGATAGTTTAAAATATTATTGGCTCTTTGA
>NW_027213975.1:0-5000 GCF_042767895.1 Penaeus vannamei | reverse complement strand
TAAAGGGGGGATCCGGGGGAACCAAAACGAAGTTTACAAGCTGCTGGATAGATACTTAAAGAGGTTTCTCTGTTCCATTGCTAATGAGGAGGAGACAAAGGATTTACGTCCGGCCCAGATGGAACTGAGATAAAAACTCAATTAAAACAAAGATCCATTTTTGTTGGGAACCCTGACAAATCTGTTGTATTCTTTCTGGTGGTTCCCCCAAAAACCCCAGCCGAAGACACCCGGTGGGGGGAAATATGTTGCGGGAATCATGGCCTCCCCAATCCCCCCTCTCCCTGTTCTTCGACGAACTCTCGCCCCGCCGGAGGACTGGAGTCACCAAATTTCCCCGGGATCATATCCATTTACAAAGGGCGGCGGAAGGATGGATGGTCGAAAGGGCGAAGAAATGCCTTTGTTCCTTGATTCGAGGCACTCGAGGGACAAGGATCGCCAGTCATCCCTCTTCTAAAAACCCAAAAAACTCAGAGACTGCGACCGAAACGGCAATGAGACTGTCCATCGACCCGATTAGGGGAAAATTTCTGCATCTATTTTCTACTCACATGTTGATTGAAAGTGTCACACAATAGTTTTTGTTTCCCAAAAATGTAAATGTCAGTCAACCTTCACATTAGGGTCACTTTGAACCAGTTTTTTCCCAAAAATTTACCCTTCATTTTAATGTTTTCATATTGGAAAAGTTGTTCCTTTTTATTTGTCTTTTGAAATCATCTTTATAATTGTTGTTTTTATCATTTTACCAGTTCATACAAGTTTATTTAAAAAATTGACAAATTACTTATTCACCCGTCTGCGTCGCATTTACTTTTCTTCACATTTATATTTTTTTTTCTCTGTCATCTATTCATCTACATTATGTGAATTTTATCAATGATCTCTTTAACGGACCAACTAGACCCAAGGGGCACGTAGCCTGGGTTTATGACAGATATTAATGATGATAAATAGTAATAATGATACTTTTTCTATAATGACAATGATAATAAATAAAATGATAATATGCAAAATAAAATAATAATGATGACCAGGGCATGGTAATATAATGATAACAATAAAAAAAGGAATAATAATGATAATAATTATGAAAATGAAATAATGACAATGATAATGATAATGAGATTAAAAAGAAAATAATTACTATGATAATGATGACTATGCTGATTTTGGTGATAATAATGATAACGATAAAAATGATTAAACTAAAAAGGATAGAAAATAATGATAATATGATGGGGACAACTCTAATGCTAAAAAAAATAATAATGACAAAGAATGATCATAGATCACATAAAACAATGGTAATAATGATAATAATAATGATAGATAGGATGATGATAAAGATAAAACAATGATAATGATGATGATGATGATACACCAAAAAAAAGTAATGATGATGATCAAATGATAATGTATTATGATGATGATAACAAATGATAATGATGTTGATGATACAAATGATAATGATATGATACAAATAATATAATGAAAAGTGTGATATAAAATATGATGAAAATAATGATGATACAAATGATAATGATGTTTGAGATACAAAATAATATGATAATGATGATGATGATGATACAAATAATAACATTAATGATGATATCAAATAATAAAATAATGATGATGATCTAATAAAAAATAATGATGATGATATAACATAAGAATTATAATGATGGTGATGATAAAATAATAATGATGATAACGATGATGATAGTAATATGATAATAACGGTAATTATGATGATGATGAAAATGATAATAATAATGATAATGATGATGATACAAATGATAACAATGAAAAGATAATAATGATGATGATAATAAAAATACTATTAATAATAACAACAAAATAATGATAAGATATCAAAATGATGATAAAGACGATTCAAATATTATAATGAGGTTGGTAATTAATAATAATATCAATAATGATAATGATAATGATAATAATGATGAAAATTTGATAATAAAATAGTAATAATCATAATGAAAAAAACAATATAAAAATAATAAACAAATGATTCCCATCATGATGTAGTAATAATGATAATGATTATTATATCATTATTATTATTTATTAAAACAATAGTAATGATAATAAAATTGTTATATTATCACTATTTTGATTATCATCATTATCATCATTATAGTTATTTTATTATGAATCTGTATTTTTTAACCCTTCATAAATATCATAAATTTTTTGGTGTCAATTGCGTTTTTTTTCAAAATTTTTTTCGCCCCAGGACAAAGTGACCTCGAAAGGGCTTGCTATCATCAAAATGAAGTTTAAAGGGAAAAGGGGCTTTTCAGCATGGTGCACAATCTTTGAAATATGATGCTGTGTTTAGCTGTGAACATGTTTATATTAAACATTTCGTTTAAAAAAGAAAATAATGCTCGCTGTCGATCATCTGACCATATAATTGCATTCCGCTACCCTTAGCTGTCTCTTTAAATCAGAATGGGGGGCAGTGATATGATAGAGGATGATATGTAGATGATAATATTTTTAAAGATAAGGAAGAGGAGGAGGATACTGGGTGATGGTGATGATAATCGTAATGATGAATTTTAAAGATAATAATAATAATATCGATAATAATGGAAAGATAAGGATAATGTAAAATTTTTTAAAAACAATGGAAATGATAACATAATATGATGATAATAATAATGATAATAACGATAACAAAACGATAAAGGTAATGATGTGATAAACAATATATATAAAAAAAATAACAATAATGATAAAAAAAAAAAAATTTTAAAAGATAATGATAATGATAAAAAAATAATAAATTATATAATAAATGCAATAACAGCAATGGGAAAAAATGATAATAATAAAATAATGATAATCATAATAATTTAAAATATTCTTGATAATAATTTTTATCATCATCTTATTATTATTTTTATTTTATTTTTATTAATTATTATTATTATTATTATTTTTTTATTATTATTATTATTATTATTATCTATCATCATTATCATTATTATTATTATCATCATACAATTATTATATATTATATTATATTATTTTCATTATTAATGATAATGGGGATATTTAATATAATAATGATAATAAAAATTTTATAATAGTAATAATAATAATTATAATAATAATAATAAATTTTAGTAATAATATTGTTATAGTAATAATAAATAATCTTCGATGACAATAATAGTAATAATTTTTATGATAAGATGATAATGCTAATGATGAAAATAAAGAAATATTGAAATAATATAAAGAAAAAAATCATTAAAAAATAATAGAAAGGGTGATAATAGATATTAACCATAACAGTGATTCATAAAAGGACAAAATAATTAAAGGAAGATAATCGTAATAATAATGAAAAAAAATCATAATGAAAAAAAGACAATAAAATAATATCATATTATTATCATTATTATTCTTTATTTCTATTTTTATTATTTTAATATTGATAATGTCATCATTATTTATTATTAATTATATAATGATGATAATAAAAAAAACAAAATAATGATAATGATTATTAATAAATAATAAATTTAAGGTATAAATGATAAAAGTAATGTAATTAAAAAATGAGATTACAATAAAATATGAAAAAAAACAACAACGATAATGATGAAAATAGAAATGATACTGACAACATAAAAATGAAATTATTATCAATATCAGTAATGATGCAATAATAGTAATAGCATTGTCTGATAATAAATAAAACAATCATGATAATAAAAATTTTAATTGAATAAAAAAACCCTATTTCACAGGAAAAGGTGTAATTATTTGCTGGATTCAGTTTTCCTTAATTGACATATTTGGAAGTAGTGATCTTGCGTTTTGGGGCCCTTTCTTGTTGCCGTAGGGCATTTTTGGGGAATAAGAGGAACAAAACCTGAACGAAATCTTAGGGGATGGGAAAACTATATTATGAACTGATTACTTGAATTTCTGATGGCAAAATAAACAACAAAAATGGGAAATAACGTAATTTTATAACGATGAATGTATATTTGATTTTTAAAAATTTCTTTACGTTACCATCCCCCAAAACAAATACACCACAATGATTAAAAAATATTTTAAGAAATAAGAATATTTTTGAGAGCTTTTTTAGGGACAAAACTAATTTTAATAACTGGAATTTATGAAGAAATTTTTATCTTATGAACTTGCAGGTTGAAATACTCATCACAGACTTTCTTTGAGTGGTTCTTGCCAACGATTACTACCAGTGATAATTATTTAAGATCATTTTGATAATCATATGACGATAATCAAAAATGAATGGGAATAAAAAAGGTAATAGTAAAAACAGAAAAATAATGATGATAATAATCAATCATAAAGCTAACATAATAATCATAAAATAATTATAACCACAAATAAAAAAGAATGACGATGATGATCCTGATAATGATTATTATTTTTTAAAAAATCACACACACACAAAACACACATAAAACATATATACATATGTATATATATGAATATATATATATATATATATATAAATATATATATATATATATATATATATATATATATATATATATATTATTTTATTATTATTATTAAATTTAAAGTATTTTTAATATATATATAAAATATATATATATATATATATATATATATATATATATATATATATATATAATATAATATTAATATATATATATATATATATATATATATATATATATATATATATATATATATATATATATATATATTATATTTATATTATTTTTATATATATACATATATATTTTTTATATATGTATACATATATATTTAAAAAATATATATATATATATAAAATAAATATATATATATATATATATATATATATATATATATATATATAAAACATATGTTTGTGTGTATGTGTGTTTGTTTATATATATAATTATACTTTTTTATATTCATTTATTTCTTTATTTATTCATTTTTTATTCATTTTTATGTTTACCTTTTTTTTT
>NW_027213973.1:25000-30000 GCF_042767895.1 Penaeus vannamei | reverse complement strand
AGTATATCGTCATTGTGAACCTTTTTAAATATGTAGAATTTTAAAGCTTTGAAGGGTTTTTAGCTAATTAATTTTGGGTCAAGATTTAGTTTCAAAAAAAAAAAAAAAACTAAACCCATAGCTAAACAAAAAAACACTCAATTAATTACTTGGTCATTGGGGTTAAAGGGAAAACAGGTTTGTTAGAGACAAAAATCCATTTATTTAATTTGAATGTTTTTTTTTTCCCCCATTGATACGAGTTTTTATGCTAGCAATGATTGATTTGATCATCTATCATCAAATAAGTTTCAAAGGTCTACAATTTTACCTGAATGATCATTTGTGCCCCCATCAGCAAATTTGAATGCAGTTGTCACTTCACTTTTCTTCATTTCCCCTCAGAATGCAACAAGCCAGCTGATAACGGTAGTAGGGTGCATTGGGGTCGCCCCCCAGAGGTCAAAGGCGACTTGCTGGTTTGTGATGACGACAACTCACACTCAACATCACCTCCTTCTAAAAACACTGTCACGGGCTTCTTCTGATTCCATTCCCAGAGCCGAACTTGGTTCCTTGCCCTCCCGACAATCTGCTAAAAAGGCTGATCTTTTTTTGGGTCCTGAATTTTAATGTTCTCTTGTTTTTTTTTTCCTTTTGAGTCTGTGATTCTACAGCATTCTGTGATAATCAATGTTAAATCTTTTTCATACAAGCAGATATTAAATTTTTAAAGGGAAGTACAATCAGTTTTCTTGGGTCAGGGAAATTAATTGTCTATTCTTAAAGCATTCTATGTATGTGTCAATAGTTTGTACAAATTTAAAATTTTGGGCTGTCTATTATTATTATTTTTTTTTTCAAAAGGGTTAAAGCTCCATGCAAATAAATAAAGTCATGGTTGTGTTGACATCCGCTCAGCCTTGCTTTTCACTGGGGAGCAACCCTGTGGTGGTCAGGGTTTTGGGCCCGGGAAACCATCGTGGCATGTTTTTCTTCCCCAGTTGTGTGGGTTTTGTTTTTTTTAAAATCCTCTTCCTTTCCCTCCTTCTACTCCTCTTCCTCCCTCTTCCATATCCTCTTCCTCTTCCTCCCCCATACCCTTTCTTTTCCCTCTTCCATATCCTCTTCCTCTTCCTCCTCCATATCCTCTTCTCTCCCCCCCCCCCTTCCCTCTTCCCTCCTCCTCCTCCTCTTCCTCTTCCTTTCCTCTTCCTCTCCTCCTCTTCCTCCTTCCCCCCTCTTCCTCTTCCTCCTCTTCTTCCCCCCTACTCCTCCTCCTCCTCCTTCTCCTCCTCCTCCTCCTCCTCCTCCTCCCTCCTCCCCCCCTCCTCCCTCCCTCCTCCTCCTCCTCCCTTTTTGAGTTAAACAAGATAATGCTACTACCATAGCAATGTGGACTGTATAAAGGTATACCAAACCATTTTGTGTGGTTTGGAAATTAGTGGTTAACATTTAAAAAGGTTTGAAGATTGATAATCATGTCTTGATATTTTGTTACAGATTTGTACAGCTGGCTGGGAGGGATGGGGTTGTGAGGATGGAGCAGCCCACCAGGGTTGGAATGCATTCCTAAAGGGCTTTGCTTATTGACTGTTAGCAATGTTTTTTTTTACCACCCCCAATAATTGCCATCGCCCCGCCTCTATGCCCCGGCTCTCCTGTTCACTGCAACCATGATTGCATCCATATTTTATCATGCTTTTATAATGAGGTAAGAACTGTCTTATTATTTTCTTAAGGTATACAATGTATTAGTGATTAAGAGAATACAGAATGGAAAAGATACTATTTTTCCCCAGTTTATTAGCAACTTGTGCTTATCCAAAATAATTGGTAGAGGGCTGTTTAAAAAAATTATTGAAAAAATTTCCCCCTTTTTTTATGCTAAAACATCCCTTTTTTTTCATTCATGTTTCAGGTGCTGTCATATTGTTTGACCAAATATGAGGTGCTGCAGTTCACAGACTTCTTTTTTCCACTACTTTGCTTTGGGTGACTTGTCAACTTAGCTGGGATGGATGAAACATTTTTCCCTTTTTTACACACTTTTGGGAGTTGTTATTATTGCTCCTGGCCATATGCAGAACAGCCTTAGCACCCTTTTACTTTTCCCTTTGGCTGTTGAAATCTGGGGGAGTATAAAGTGTGTTGTTTACTTTTCCAGGGTGTTTTGGTGATTGAAAAGTCATGCTAGGGATCATTTTGTTTCAGATTATCCAGCTTTTTTCTAGAATCCATTTATTGTCACCAGTAATTTTTCTAAAGATTAAAGCAGGATGGGTGCCAAAACATATTTTCTCTTTTTTTCCCCTTTTATTCCAGATCTGCCGATTCTTTACCGGCGGTGGCAAAAGGGATCTTCCTTCAGTCCACCCTCCAGATACTCTACCGTGGGATCGGGTCTTGCCCTCTTGGCCTTATGATGTTTGCTCTTATAAAACCAAGGATAACTACAAAGTAGGTATTGTGTTATGGCACTGCATTTAGATTGAAATGGAATGTTGGTTTATACTCATTAAAAACATTTTTTTCCCCCTTTCTTGAATTTTGGGGAGAAAAAAAAAATCATTTTTATCTTTATAATTAGTGATCCATATAATTCCAAAAATTTTGCCACAGTCAAAACTGAAAGTTGAAATTTCTTTTTGCACTACATGTACATTTAGGGGAGGATGTTCTCAGCCAGATCAGATTTAACCCACAAATGACGGAGTCTCATATCACCCAAAAAAAAAATTGCCGGGTGTCCCCCATTGACGCTTATGGGGGTCGCACTCTGATGCAACAGTGGGCCGGCCGGGGGCGGGGAGAATCTGGGGCAGCCCCACCCCCGATTTTTAGGCCCGGGAAACTTTTTTTTTCGGGTTAAAATATACCAGCGGTGGGTTAAGGGGGGGTCGACTCAAAAACAAATTTGTTAATTATGATTAGATT
This sequence comes from Penaeus vannamei, assembly GCF_042767895.1. NCBI lineage: Eukaryota > Metazoa > Arthropoda > Malacostraca > Decapoda > Penaeidae > Penaeus > Penaeus vannamei. The sequence goes on along the minus strand of NW_027213973.1, from coordinate 27,084 downwards.
TTCGCAGTTTTTTTGTTTTTTATATATATATATACATGTACTAGGGTTTACACCACTAAATTTTATATCATTTGGGTAGTAAACAGTGAAGTATTTATGAAAAAACAATTTTTAAAATTCAGACCATTTACTGTTTCATCTACAACAATCAAAACACTCGATCTAAAAAAGGGCCAGCATAGTCAAAAGTAAACCCCTGCTAAGCTGTACAAAATAAACCCAAGAGGGTTTTTTGGAAAAATTGTTTTTATAAAGCACATCCCTTCCCTATCTTTATGTATGGTTCAATATCACTTCAGTGAGGAATAAAAAGCGGCATGAATTTGTCATTATAATTCCCTTGTTCTACAATTCTTCTAGTTGCTTACGATTTTAGTTGGACTATACGTTGTTTTTTTAGAAAGCAACCTTTCTTTCCCATAATTCACCCCAGGCACTATAAAAGGTTTAGACTCAGTCTGTGACTTTGTATGTCCTTACCAGTTATCAGACCTTAATACCTTTGAAAGTAATGGATCTTTCCTTGTGTAGCATCAATCTGTTGGGTGTAATGGGAGTTATGAGCATCTATTAGCATAACAAGCTACTTCCAACATCTAAGCCTATCCACTGGCAAACAAGACAGTGCATCTGCTTTCCCCATGTCTGTGGTGACCTTTGTTCCAGGAGTAATTGTATGCAGAAAGTACTACTGACCATCTTTTAATTTAAAAGCCATAACTTTGGTAATCCTTAGAAACCAAGTGAAGAATCTTGGAAAGACTTTTAGCTTTTTGATCTTCACCCATTTTCCTTGATCCAGTTTATCACGCTATTGACCTATCTTGGTGCTCCTCCTACCAGAAACCCAATATGTCATCTAAAAGCAATTTTTTTTTTTTTTTTTTTTTTTTTTTTTTTTTTTTTGCCCTGTAGAATAGTCATTGTAAAAAAAAAAAATCCAATCTCCTGAAGTTATAAGTTGAAACTAACCCCATTATCTCTCATTGCAGTATGTACACACCCCCGGATCATCATCGAAATTCTTGTCTTCCTGTTTCCGCCCCAAAACCCCCGCCTGATGGGGCCACAAAGTTCCATACCCAACGGCTTTTTTACCTCCTCCATGGTCAGTGATGATTGATGATTGACGGGGCTCAGCGACTAGATTATATACATCCTCTCCAGTTTTCCAAGTCGCTTCAGATTCGATTTCCTCCTGGCAGATAACAGCGGGGAACGCAATGATCGGGCAGGCACTTTGGGGTTCAGGTGTGACGGGTGTTGGATGGTAGCACAGGTTTGATGTTTGGAAGAACTTGTGAGATTTTCTAATGAGTTGTGCTGAAGAAGTAGAAAAGGGGAAATTATTTTCTGGATATTGTTTTCCTTTTTTATATATATTTTACAGCTTTTTTTAGTTCTTCCCAACTTCCCTGTGGAATGTGTTTTGTGATAACCCTTTTTACTCTTTATTTATGAAACAAAGTTTCATTTCCCCTAATTTCATAATCATTAGCATTTAATCTCATTCCTGAAGCATCATCATCTTATCCCATTGCTCTCTATCCTTTTGGGAAAATTTCTCAAAGTGGAAACATAATATAATCCCAAAAAAAGCAAAGTTAGCTTTATGTGCATACATGGTAGGAAAACTTTGTTATTTTGTGGGATTTAATATTTCAACTCAGATTGTTCTGACTGGATTTTATGCTAAGAAGATTTTTTAACATATTTTTTATTTTTTTTTATGTATTATTTTTTTTTTTCATGTTTTTCCCAATTCCCTCCAGTGTGCACACTGAGGATGACAATGGCCAAGTTCCACCTTTTCCCAATGAATCGGGAGGCTTCACCATATTTCAGGGCCCCAAAATATGGGTATTAGTTTATTGGGTGGTTTTCCCCCGGTGTGTTTTTTGTAGGGGGGTGGCATGAACCTCTTGTCGGTGATAAGACCCATACCCCCCCTTTGTAATATTGTTTTCTCTTTTCTTCATAATTTTTTTATTTTTTGTTGTGCCTTTTTTCAATGTGTATATTTTCATTTGATGATTTGCTTTATTCAGATGGTAAAAACAGACTTCATATCACTTCTTAGTAGT
>NW_027213973.1:17500-20000 GCF_042767895.1 Penaeus vannamei | reverse complement strand
AGCCTTGTTGACACCATAAAAAAGGACAATTTAAAGAAGAGCAGAACAAACCACCTGTATTTCCAATTGCCTGATTTTCCACAAATTCCCTTTTTTTTCTGAGGCACAAAATTTGATAACCATTTTTTTGCAAAAAAAGAATATGAATGAGGATGAATATCTTCACAGATGATTTTTTTTCTCATTTATACTTTTTTTACATTTTTCGCAATGAAACTGTTTACCCATGCTTTTCCTTTTACTGTTTTCATAGGGATGATTTGATATATTTTTTTCTATTTAACAACTCTAATTCTCTTTTTTATGTTTTCTGTTTTGAGTTCTCTTTGTGCTTATAAGACCTAAAGTTACTAGGCAGGTAATATGCTGAAAGGCCTAAATTTCAGGACTGTCAAAACATGTGGGCAGCGGGTTTTTTTGTGCCAATATGCTTCTGATATGTGTTTTTGATAAAATGTATGATAATAGAAGGCTTTTTTTTGGCCCAAATTTCCACAAAGTCTGTATGACAGAAAGCCTATAATTGTGACGGCAGCAATGAGGCATGTCATTTTGTTCCAGGCATGTTTCCATTCCGCATGACGTGATAGGTTGCCATCGGGAAGTGGTTTAAAGTAGCACTTCGGGCCCTTGGTAATGTTGTGTTTTCTTGAAACTTCATGAAAATACCAGACGGAATTTAAGGTCATTAGATGTAACTGATTTTTTTTAAAAAAATATCATATATTGAAGTGCTAATTGTTGTAAAAAGGGTTTACTATACAGTTGCAGGAGATTAAAAAGGTTACTATACAGTATGCAGGAGGTTATGTTTTAAAATTATTATAGAGGGTGACTGTATAAACGATCTGAAGATAATTTTTGAAAAGTTGTGAATGCATTAGATTTTAGTTGTACATTTCTTTTAAATTTGCCAAAAAAAGGGGAAAGTTTTGGGTGATCAAAATTCATTTAAATGTTTTGGTCACCTTTATATTTATCCTGACTCACAAATCTCATAATGGCTTCTGAAATGAAAGCATAACTATATTTAGATTAATTTTATTTTGAGAGATACTATATAAAAATAAATTTGGGAAAAGAGTAATATTTCAAGTATTTTGACCCCTGTAAATTCAGCAGTCCAAAACCCAGATGTCTAAATGCTACCTGGTTTTTGAATTCTTTGTATCTTGCTTTTTTGATACCAAAAGGACTTTTAGAAGAAGAAGAAGAAGAAGAAAAAAAGGGGGTAGAATTAAATACCTTCTCTCATACGGGTTTGATCTTGAAGATGATAATGTTAGATCTTGGGTAGAATGTAAGAGTTGGTCATAATTTTTTATTATACAATATATAATGATAATTGTGAAAAAAGAAATATTTTGTCCATATGACAATAGATTGAATAGAAGGAATTAGATGAATATATGTGTATTTATACATATCAATCCCGTATGATTATGATTCTATATTTTGATTTATGGGGTTTTAACCAAAGCTTATTAGAAAGTGAAAGTTTAAGGAAAAAAGTATAAAGATAAGAGAAATGTTTATGATAAAGGTGACTGAAAATTTTTTTTCAGCTATGATAGCTCTTGAAGAATAGGAATTGATAATTTTTTGGATCTCGTGGCTGTCTGCAGTTTATAAACAGTGTTTTTTTTGGAATTTAAGAGGTGTAATATATTCTTGATTTTAAATTTCCAAGAAAGGGAAGTAGTTCTAGTCACATTGTGTTCATTTTATTACATGTTTATTTTCCCTTGGTATCAATGTTCTGATGCAGGGCCAATAATACCACTTTTCTAATTGGGAACCTCAGCGTAGCATGGGATATCAAATCTGATTTGGACGTACATATTGTCTTAGTTTGTATGTGAGCTTGCCATATGTATAATTTTTTGGGTATTTTATTTAGATTTGCTTGTATGTATCCATATTTTTTTAATTTTTTAATATGAATTATTTGTTTTAAAGTGTCCCAATATCTCTCTCTCCCCTCTCCTTCCTTTTTTTCCCTTCCTTCCTTTCCACCAAGCCTTTTTTTTGTTTTTTTTTTTTTTTACTACTGTGTTGCTTATTTTAAAATGCCGATTAATATTTTTTTTCATTTTCCTGGCGGAAATTTCTCCGGTTTTCCTCAGTTTCCCCTTACAGTTTCCAATTGGTTCAAATATATACATTCCTTTAGTTCATACCTTTTTTATAATTTATTTGCTGGTTTATTAAAAATTATACATGTGTCTTTTTTTTTTTATGTTTTAGATTAAGAGTTGTCTGATATATTTGGTGTTATGTTCTCATTTGAAAAAGAAAAAATTCTTTCATGTTTCTAGGTTTAACTGTGAGCTGTAGTGTTATTGATGTTCAGTTGTTGTTCTTTATTTAAGAAAAAAATAACACCGGCCAGATTATTGTTAGTGATGAAAAAGTCCTCAAAATTTTTTCCATATGTGGTGTCAGTTGACTATTGAAAAAAGCAGAAGTGTAAAATGGTCTCACTAGCAAAACTCACGAC
>NW_027213973.1:0-2500 GCF_042767895.1 Penaeus vannamei | reverse complement strand
CCCCCTCTCTCCCCTTTTTCCCCTTTTCTCCCCCCTTTTTCCCCCCCCTTACCCTCTCCCCCTGCCCCCCACCCGCCTCCCTCCGAAAACACCCTTTACCCGGAAATTTTTCCTTTAAAAAAAAGAAAAAAACACCGAGGGAATCCTTCCCAAGCTGGATTACGGGACTGACTGCGGGCGAGTCAGAACAATCTTTTTGTCATGTATTTTGAGGAAGAAAAAGGGGGAGGGGGGGAGAAGGAGGGGGAAAGGGCAAAAAAAGAGGAGAAGGGGGGGGGGAAGAGGGCAAGAAGAAAAGGGGAAGGGGGGGGGAAGAGGGCAAGGAAAAAGATGAGAAGGGGGGGGGAAGAAAGGGCAGGGGGGGGAGGAGGGGAGGAGGGAGGGGGGGGCAGGTAAGGGAGGGGGGGAGGGGAAAATGCAGGGGGTAGGAGGGGGGAAGAGGGAGGGGTGGGCAGGTAAGGAGGAGGGGGAAAAAAGGGGGGAGAGGAGGGGGGGAAGAAAAGGGGGGGGGGTGGACAGGTAAAGGAGGGATAAGAGGGGGCCCAAGGGAGGGGGAAAGGGGAAAGGGGGGAGGGGACCTTCTTTCCCCTTTTTTTGGTCTTAAATTGGTGCATGAAACTTGATTACTTTTTGAGACTTTCTCATGATAAAACGAAGACGCTCATTGGGTTAATTGGGTTTTCCCGTCTCCCCCCTCGGCTTCGGCGGGAGAGGAAGGCGAGGGCGATGGGAAAAGGGGGGAAAAGGAGAGGGAAAGAGAAAAGGGGGAAAACACGAATAATGGGATAGATAGACGGGGAGAAGATTCTGAGAGGAAAACGAATGATGGGAATAAGGAAAAGATAGACGTAGAGAAGAAATCGAATGATGGGAATAAGATAGATAGACGTGGAGAGGAATCAAAAAAAACGAATGTTGGGAATAAGATAGATAGATACATGGACAGAGGGAAAGATGGGAATAAATGATACAACATTGAGAGGAAAACGAATGGGGGGAATAAGATAGATAGATACATGGACTAAAAGAGGAATGTTAGGACTAAGATGAAAAGATCATGGACGTAAGGGGAATCTAAAAAAAAAATAGAGAGAAAAATGAAAGATGGGCCCAAAAAAGCAAAGGATGAAAGAATAGACAGGAGAAATTCCAAATTGAGATAGAGAGTGATAATCAGCAAATCGAACGAATAATCATTTATGGAATAAGGGGCAGACCGCCAAAGGGATAAAAAAGAAGGAAAGGGAAAATTTTTATAGATAATCAGATACCCAAATGAAAGAGAGGGAGAAAACAGTAAAGCAAAAAGAGAAAAAGACACAAATAACCAGAAAGCCCACGCAGAAGCAGAGGGAAAAAACCCCAAAGTTTAATTAAAAGCTGTGTGCCTTTTCCTGTTAATCTGGTCCGTTTGCTTGAGCAGCTCCGAAGAGAGGGGTGGAAGGGGCCCTTAGCCGACGGGGATCGGGGGTCCTTTGACATTTGCAAAGTTAATGCGTAATTGGGGGTCGTAATGCCTCGAGAATGGCCCCCGAGAATCCTAGCATCGGCTGGCGGGTTAACAAAACCGTTAAAGTTACTTGTTCTTTGATCTCATTAATTATCTCTCGAGAATCATTAATGTTTTCATTTTTCGCTGGCGCCCACAAAAGGGCCCTTTAAAAAATGCCGGGTTTTTCATTCTCCGCCGACGCTAAAAAATTGCGCGGGAGCATTTCCCGGGGAAAGGAAATTGTACGCGGCGCGTGTGGGCCTGTAAAAGTTGTTTTTGTAGCCTCTTACTGGGCCGGCCAGGTTGGGATTTTGTTCGGGCAGTGAGTGTAAAAGGTCGACATGATTATTTGAGCACCACTGAATTCAAGAATGGAGGCCGCCACTTAATGGGCTCTGTAGTCCGTGAGGGGGGGGCCCCCGGTGGGCGGACCAGGAGGCGGCGCCCCTGCCGGCGGCCTGCGGTGAGGATTTCCTGTGGGCGGGGGCCCCGGCCGGCATTTGAGAGGCGAGGGTGACGTCTTTTATCAGTTTCACGGGGACAGGTGGAGAGGACGGAACATCATGATTCACGCTACCGGGTCCGTTCTTCAACCCTTTCTCGGATGGTGGTGCCCTTCCCGTGGGCTCCCCCCCCCGGGTCCCCCCCGCTCGCCGCCCTCGTCGCCCGTCTCCAGCACCAGCGTGTGGCACCGGCCTCAGCCAGCCCGGGCGGCGCCTTCACACCCCCCCTGGCCGCCGCCAGCAGGAGGTCGGAAGCCGAGGTCGCTGTCCCTGCGGCGGGAGGAGCGCCACCCCCGCCCGTCGCCGTACCCCCCGTCAGCACGAGCAGAGCGGCGCCAACAGTGCCAGCGCCGCCAGCGCCCCGGCTCCTCGGCCAAGGGAAGGTGAAGCGCGTCAGGACGATCTTTACCGCCGAGCAGCTGGAGCGGCTGGAGGCGGGTTTGCCGCCAGCAGTACATGGTGGGGCCCGGGGGGCTGTACCCGCCCGGCGCTCACCTGACGGGGC
>NW_027213967.1:10000-12500 GCF_042767895.1 Penaeus vannamei | reverse complement strand
TACATTGCAATGCACTCAGTAACTCTTATATTCCCCCAACCCCTTCCCAAAATACCTCATCCTTTCAACCACCCAAACCAAAACCCCTCCAAAACCCGATTCTTTTCCACATACCTTTTCCTCTCACCCCCCCCCCCCCCCAAAAAAAAAAAAAAAGAAAACATCCTTCCCCACTAGCCCTCCCACTCCCTCCTGGATACACACGTGAATCTCTTTCATCACAATACCCTTCCCCAGACATCACCATCCCTATTGAACCCCCAGACACTACTTCACCTACTCCTGAACCTTTATCTCAACCCTCAGATACCTAATCTCATACTGCTAAGATAACCATATCTACTGTTATCACCTACTATCCCTATTCCTTCCCCAGTCACAGATACAGTACAATTCATTTAATCACTCTACCTTCTTAACCTTTCCCATTTATTAGTCACTGCTCTACTTCATTTACTTCCCTCCTTTTCCTTTTCATTACAATACTTTCCTATAACACCCTCTAATCTTTGATATGTAACACCTTCCCCTCTCGCTGGATTCTTCTCTTACTCTTCAACAGCTATCTGTATTCTTTCTTGAACATTTTCCCTATACCATCCCCAGTGACAGATACACTCCCCTATTCCCCTTTTCACTGTCATACTATCCTATAATGCTCTTAAACCTTTGACATCTAACACATTTTAGTGTAATCTTTAACTCTACTTTGCCCTTTCTGACACAATACTTTACCTTAGTGCTACAGGACCTTTGATGTCTAGACATTTATTTTCAAACATTAAACATTCATAAAAGGATTATATTATTATGGGTCAAATGCATCTTATTCACTTCAGAAAAGATTTTAAGCAATGTAAATATTCAACATAGTTCTTTAGTTTTGCATGCCTCTCCTCTTTGTATTACCATAATCAGAAAGAAAAAATTATATAGAGAAAAACAAAACCAGGTTGAAAATTAGACTTGGGGTCTGTAAGTATCACCTCTGTATAAGTATTTGTGACAATTCTGGAAAAAAGTAGTGCCCTAATTGAAATTCATTAAAGTCACAATCACTCACACCTTCACCTCTACCCAACCATATTAATCCTTTAAATACCATCCTCCTACTCCATAACCACTAACGTTTAACACCTAACAAACAACCCATCCCTATCCCTACCCTATCCAGTTAATTATATCTCCTATAGTGCTATATGATCTCTGATGTCTAGCACATTAATTTCACCTCTAACCATTAACTCGTTAAAGTCAGTCACCGGGGAATGTGTTTGTACAGTATATTTATATGGTCATTAGACTTGAGATATATGCACCTACTCTCTTTGATTGCATACCACATCATATGATACTTGCCAAATAGGCTTGGTATAGAAATTTATGACATGATATACATGGTGATATATGAATATGAGCCTATATTATTTGATTTGATTTGTTATTTTCATTTTGCAATCTCTAATTTCTGGAGAAAGCAATATTGATTATTGATAACAAAAACAAAAATCTCTCTTTATCAAGGACCTGTCAAGTATCAACTCATTCATGTGTCTCACAACAATTAAAAAAATGAAATTGAAAAAATATTGTAATTAAAGATATGATATAGTCATTACAGCTAAAAATTAGTGATACTAATATGTCACACCAAGAAATAAGGTCTACAAAAGGTAACTGCTAATTTCAGTGTGTTAATACAAAATGATGTGATACACATAACCATAAATGTGTATTATATATATATATATATATATATATATATATATATATATATATATATATATATATATATATATATAAATATATATATATATATATATATATATATATATATATATATATATTTATATTTATATTTATATTTGTATTATATATATGTATATTATATTATATATATATATTATAAATATAAATATAAATATAAATATAGATATAAATATAGATATAAATATATAAATATATCTATATAGATATATAAATATATAAATATATAAATATATAAATATATAAATATATAAATGAATATATAAATGAATATATAAATGAATATATAAATATATAAATAAATATATAAATAAATATATAAATAAATATAAATATATAAATATATAAATATATAAATATATAAATATATAGTTATATAAATATATAAATATATAAATAAATATATAAATATATAAGTATATAAGTATATAAGTATATAAATATATAAGTATATAAATATATAAATATATAAATATATAAATATATAAATATATAAACATATAAACATATAAACATATAAACATATAAATATATAAATATATAAATTATATATATATATATATATATATATATAAATATATATATAAACATAAATATATATATAAATATATATATAAACATAAATATATATATATAAACATAAATATATATAAATATAAATATATATATAAATATAAATATAAATATATATATAAATATATATATAAATATAAATATATATATAAATATAAAA
>NW_027213966.1:22500-26562 GCF_042767895.1 Penaeus vannamei | reverse complement strand
TCAATTTACCTCCTTAACCTTTCCCATTAATTAGTCACTGCTCTACTTCATTTAATTCCCTCATTTCCCCTTTTCATTACCATACTTTCCTGTAACACCCTCTAATCTTTGATATTTAACACCATCCCCTCTCCCCAGATTTTTTTTTACTCTTCAACAGCTATCTCCATGCTTCCTTGAACATTTTTCCTATAGCATCCCCAGTGACAGATACACTATAATTCACTCAATTACCCTACCCTCCTCTTTATGCTAATTTCTGCTCTAGTTCACTTGCTCCCCTATCCCCCTTTTCACTACCATATTATCCTATACCGTTCTGAAACCTTCAACATCTAACACATTTTATCATAATCTTTAACTCTCCTTTGCCCTTTCCGACGCAATACTTTACCATAGTGCTATATGACCTCTGATGTCTAGCACATTTATTTTCAAACATTAAACATTATTTGTGAGTTACGTACAGATATGGAAAAGATGAGGAAAATGAGGTAGAAAGGACGAAGTGAGAAAACTAGTCTTATTCTGGGCATGGTTCCTTTGAAGTTGAGCGTTCCGTGTATGACAAATCGGTTCGGGACAATGATGCGCGTTGCTGAAGCTTGGAACAGAGAGTTAACATTGGCTGCCATCTTCCCGCTATCTTTTTGGAATGGAAAGGCTTTGCCACTGCCTGTTATCCACTAGGAGCAGGTTGCAACTTCACCCGTAATCCGTTTAGGAGCGGGTTAGTGCGCAGTTTTGGTGCACTTGGGAGAGTTTCCGACTCTCAAACTACTGGCTGTATGTCAACTTACCACTATGGCAAATCTAGCCATAGAAAGCATATAAGAAAAGTTTCATCGCATAAGAAGGATTTGTTCAGATCCAGAAGCAACTCTTCCTAACGGGAAAGTTCTAGGCAGGTATATAAACAAAACTCGGGTTGTGGCTCAAAAAGCGAAGACGAACATGTTCCTCCCACTCATCCCTCCAATGCACAGGATGAGGTTAATTCTCCACAATTGGTCATGGTTAAGGAAGCCTTGGCAGAGTTAAGTGGAGACATGAAGAAATTAAAGGAGGAAAGAAAATTGGCTACCAGTACTGCCTGCAAGAGGAGGAGTACAACGAGATTTTAGATAATTAAATAACCAAGAGGCTGAATGTACAAAAGTGTTAGATGCACTGAAAATCAATGCCAAAATGGCAGACTTTCATATGAAAGAAGTAAATAATGACATAATAAAACCTGCCACAGTAATCACAAAGTCACTGATGGTACTGGACATGATTGCCTGAGGACAGCCAGATGTGGCCCATGAAGTAAGCATATACAGTGGTGTACTATCATTACTAAGGAATGCTAACCATAGAAATAACTTGACACGCTGATTCATCATTAAGCGTGAGATTAATCAGAAATATGCGCATTTATGCTCTGATAAGGTCCCAGTCACTACATTCTTGTGGAAGATGTTTCTTGCACTGCTCCCTCCCAATACCTTGCTTGCTGTTGTTGTTGGTTCAGGAATGGTGTAAGATTACAAGTGACCCAGTTACTTTGGAAATTGCTACCTGGGCATTGATGTTAATAATATTGATCATTTATTCTCTGAGGGTATTGAATATGTTTTTAGTAAAGAAGCATCACAAATTATTGATCAGGAAAATTGTAAATTAACACTTGAAGGTTATCAAACAAACTCAGAGATTGGATGGTCCAGTTATCTCACCAATATTTTGGTGAAAGAAGAAGAATGTAGAATTTAAGATGATTCTCAATCTGAAGAAGTTGAATAAACACATTCCTTACAAACATTTTAAATTGAAAAATTTTGAGCAGGCAATTAGAATTATTAATAAAGGGGATTACATGGCTTCTGTTGATCTCAGGCATGCATATTATTCGGTGAAAATTGCAGAACAACAGATATTTTTATGTTTCAAATGGAAAGGTCAGATTTACCAATTTACCTGCCTGCCAAATGGTGGTTCAATAGGTCCTCATTTATTTACTAAATTATTGAAACCCATTTTTGCTACCTTAAGAGAGAGAAGCTACTCCATCACTAGCTTTATTGAGGACACGCTCATTTGCAGTGATTCAGTGTCAGGATGTTATGAGTGTATTGCTGAAACTGTACAATTATTGAGGAAATTAGGGTTTTTTATTAATGAGGGGAAATCTGCTTTAGAACCCACACAGTCTATTGAATATTTAGGTAATGTTATTGATTCAGTGAAAATGAATGTATCTCTTCCTGAAAGAAGGTATGATAAAATAATTCAAAGTTGTGCAACTTTAATGAGCAAAATGCGTGAGAAGATACAAGGTAGCCAGGTAATTGGCGTTTTGGCTACAGCGATCCTGTCTGTTGAATGGGGGTAACTTCATTATTTGAAAAAAGAAAAAACGTAACTTTGATAATTGGATGATAGTTTCAGATGAAATAAGAAAGGACTTATTGTAGTGGGTCCAGAATGTGAAGCTTTAATTTTAGATAAAGTAGTCAGATCAGTGTGTATACAGATGCATCAATTTTAGATTGGGGTGCATGTTTGAATAATCAGCTGATTAATATTAAGGTCTGTGGATGAAAGGGAGTTACATATTAAAGCCCTTGAACTCAAAGCTATTCTGTTTGCCTTGTGCTCATTTAGATCTCATCTCACCAACAAGCATATTAGATTTTTTTGTGGTAACACCACTGCAGTAAACTATGTAAATGAGATGGGAGGCACTAAATCTATTATGTGTAATAACATTTCCCCTGGAATATGGGATTGGCATTTGAAAAATGGAGCGTGGATTACTTGTTCTCACATCTTGGGCAAGGATAATACAAGGGGAGACGATGCATCTAGGAAGTTTAATGACAGACATAAATGGAAATTAAATGAGAATATTTTCAGAGTTTTGTGTAAAACCTTTGGGCCTCCTTGTATTGGCTTATTTGCATCTTGATTGAACATGGAAACCGGACCCTGAGGCGGAACATTTTGATACTTTTTGATCAGTTGGGCACAATTTGAGGTTGTTTATTTGTTTCCTCCTTTTGGCCTTATTGCCAGGTACCTGCAGAAACTGGAAGCGGAAGAAGCCAAAAGGTGGTTTATAGTGCCCCTGTGGACTTCACAGCCATGGATGGGGATGCTTTTGAAGATCCTTGTCGCCAATCCACTAATCATTACTTGGCTGAGGAACGTGCTGACACATCCGTTGTTGTGTGTGTATAACACCTTGAAAATGTTAAGGTGCCTGTCAGGGGAATGTGAAGATAGATTTCTTGTCAATTTTATCAAACCACATAAATGTGTTTCAATGGATACAGTTGCATGGTGGATAAGGATGATGTTATTAATGTCTGGTATTGACACTAATAAATACTCAGCAGGCAGTGTACGCTCGGCAGCAGCGTCTAAAGCTAAAGCCATGGCAGTCCCAATTGCACATATAATGGTAAGGCAGGATGGTCAAGGGAAGCCACCTTTGCTTGGTATTATGATAAAGAAATTGCAAGTGATAGGGATCTTTTCCAAGATACGGTACTGGAGTAAGTGTTTCATATGTATTTTATTTCTCTTTCAAGCATAGCATTTAAGTATATATTCCTTAGTTGCTTTTGTATTATGGGTGCTATTGATTTAGAAAATTATGCAGGAATTTACAATATAATTCATTTTTATTATAATTTATTATTGTGTTATAAGGAAGTATGGTATTTCTGAGAACCTGGCAGTTTAGAAGGTAATGTGTTTCATTTACCTTATCTGGAAATTGGTTGTCATAGTTTTGTGGGTTCCACAAATTAATACAACTTAAAGATAAGGTAAGACCCCCACATGGCTTTAAAACTTAATGGGGAAGCACTCTCCAGCAGAAATGTGATTTGCTGAAGTAAAATTGATAGAGTACATGAGACTTACCGTTGGTCATTTGAAATGTGATTGTAATTTTATGAAGCAAATCACTTCTGCTAGAAAGGAGCTTTCACATGCCTGCCACTCCCGCCCTATGGGTGATGGGGGAAAGTGATAATGTGATGTAGAAGGCGGTTACTTAGGGATTTAGACTGT
>NW_027213964.1:15000-16625 GCF_042767895.1 Penaeus vannamei | reverse complement strand
AGGGCAGTTTCAAGAAAACCTCTCCAGTCCAATGAAGCCAGCCCATGTAAGATATTAACACATTTTATGGGTGGGGTGACAAACTTGTCCTTTGCTTCAGGTGTTCTCCAGTGCAAAGTAACTCCAAAGCTCACATTGAAAATATCCTTCAAAAGGAAAGTTATTTTGCATGGATACCGATTTCAATCCAGCTGCACCCTTTTTAGACAGGCAACAAAATGTTGAGTCATACGTTTGGTCAGTTTTTGCATACCCCATCCCGACAGCAAAGCAGCATTTCCACAGTATTATGCAGTGGCTCTTTGGCAGTATCAATGCGTATTTTATTATGAATGAATTATTATTAAAAGCCACTGAAAAAAATGAATTGAATACTGATTCCTTTGGTATCCATAAACAAGCAGCCCTTTTTGATGAAGAATGGGGGACATATGTCTGGTTGGATAATTAAGGTCAAGCATGAGTATGGCATCATTCAGAGTGGTAGCATTCAAGTTGAGGCAACCTATTTGTATTTTAAGAAGTCTGTGTTATATGTAGATGGTGAGATTGTGTCAAAGAGTGTACCCTTGAATATAACAGACAAATGTTGCCAGTGTAATATGTATACAAAACCTATAATTCCAACCTTTTAGATGGATTTACTATAACTATGGAAGCAACACTTGTGTGGATTGGAAAGAAACCTTTAGATGTACTAAAACCATCTGCAAGAGCAGATGATCGGGGAAATAACCTTGCTGTGTCTGCCTCTTCAGACAAAGTAACAGGAGGCATAAATAATGGAGAGGCTACTCCTAATGAATATGTAGGGGAGCAGTCAATGGCTACCTCCTTATGGCTGATGAAACCAAAGGCCTTATGACATCCTCGGGAAAAATTATCTGTTTCATCAGTGAAAACTTTTATATTTATGGGGAGAAATTCAGTAGGAGAGGGCAGTTTTTATGTGAGTATCTACATGATGAGAAAATTAATATTAAAGCTTGGATATTACCTCTGGAAAAATCAAAAGTAATTTTGAATTGTATTGTCAGATATCAGGCACTTTGTGCATGGATTGGACAGGAGCCTGATGACTTGTCAGCAGCACACCTCAAGAAAAAAGGACTTAAACATGAATGTTTTCCACTGACACACATGTCTTCTGATGAAGTAGGGCTATCCTATTACACGGGGAAAATTATAAAAAGGAGCTTATCATCAGGTGTAATTACTTGCACCAATGCAGAAGAGCCTGTAAAAGAAATTTTTTTTTAACCAGATACTGTATATAAAAGGAGAAAAGTTGAAAAATGAAAGCACTGAACCCAGGGAAAACATGTCCAAACTCTCCTCTTTTCCGTGGTGTTTGCTTGCATACACTATCCCACCAAGAGATTTCTTGGGTGAGAAGGTAAATGCTTGTGCAGTGGCTGTATGGCAGCATGAAAACCAATACCAAATTTGTGCAGAACTAAGAGATATTACTGAAGTATTCTCAAAATCTCAATCTCATAGTACAGACCAAAAAGTGGAAGTCATCAATCAGATGGCTAAGCTCTCACTAGCCAAGACTGATTCTCAGTCTTCAGTATCAAGAGAGGACCAAGAATCTTCATTTGAAGGGATGCATATAACTGGGA
>NW_027213962.1:20000-25000 GCF_042767895.1 Penaeus vannamei | reverse complement strand
TGTCATGCTACTCGCGTCATTTTCGATGATTTCTCTCTCTCCTCCTCCTTCTCTTCTTCTCCTTCCCTTCCCCTTCCCCCTTCCTCTCCTTCCTTCCTTCCTCTACCTCCTCCTTCTTCTTCTTCTTCTTCTTTCTTCTCCTTCCTCCTCCTCCTCCTCCTCCTCCTCCTCCTCCTCCTCCTCCTCCTCCTCCTCCTTTCCCCCAATCCTCCTCCCTTTACCCTCCTCCCCTCCCATCACCCCACCTCCTCCTCCTCCTCCTCCTCTTCCTCCTCCTCCTCCCCTCTCCTGCCTTCCTCCTTCCTCCTCTCCTTCCTCCTCCTCCTCCTCCCTCCTCCTCCCACCCTCCTCCTCCCCACCTCCTCCTCCCATCCCCCTCATCTTTCCTCATCCCCACCCGACCTCCCTCTCCTCCTTTCCCCCTCCTGCCCTCCCCCAGATGTTTTGGTGCAGCAAAGCCAAATATTTTTTTTCTTTTCTTTTTTGAAAAATATAATACCTGTTTGCCCTTTATTATTACATTTGTTTATTGTAAGTAATATTGTAAAGGTGAAAATTTTGTTATTATACTTATTAGACTTTCCTGATATTTGAAGGAATCTGAGGATTGGACCTCTGTCCCTGTCAAATAAAAACATGAAATAAAAAGCATGATTCATCAAGTGATAGAAGTGCCAAAATATATCAGCTGATAGACATAAACATAGATAGGGCTTGTATAGCATGGAGGAAACCTAAAGAAGAACATGATACTTGTTAAAATGTTGTAATCTGTGCAATTTTCCCACAAAATTTATAATTTTTTAGGTATGAGCAGACATTTCTTCTTCTTTTTTCTACTTCTTCTCCTTGTTTTTTCCTTTATTTCTTTCTTTACTTCTTTTCCACTTTTACTCTGTCTCCTTTTATGGTCATCTTTAAATCTTTATTTTCTTTTTTTTATATCATATATTCTTTTCTCCTTTTTTTCTATCTTCTCTTCATCACCATCCATATCTTCCTATTCAATGACATCATATTTATGGTTATGATTGTTATTATGGAGATCAGATGATAGAACCAAATTTTAATTTCATGTACTAACTATTGTAGAAGGTATTTTGTATGGCCTGATATAGAATATTCACTTTCTACTCTGCGAAACTTGAGCTCTAATTAGGTGCAATACCTAAAAAAAAAAAAAAAAAAAAAAATTGTTTTTCTGAATAACCTGCCATGAAATATTTACCATGTTTTCCTTTTACACCCACCTAGAAAGCATATGTGGGGAAAGCCGCATTTTCTTGGGGGAATATAGATCAATGGGGCCAAGAATGTTGCCATTGTGGATCATTTATTAACTTCTGTAGCATTGTTATTATTATTATTATTATTATTATTATTATTATTATTATTATTATTATTATTATTATTATTATTATTATTATTATTATTATTATTATTATTATTATTATTACTATTATTATTATTATTATTACTACCAGGTTTAATAGTTATTGTCATCATTATTACTTTTTCTTATCATTGTTATTTATATAATTATCATTATTGTTATAGTTATTACTGTTTTTTGTACTATTATCCCTTGAATATTATTATTTTTATTAGTATTATCAGCTGTGCTATTAAAATTACAATGAAATATTTACATTTCTACTAATTTGTATATATATATATATATATATATATATATATTTATATATATATATATATATATATATATATATATATATATATAAATTTTTATGTATTGTATTTGTGTATGTGTATGTATGTGTATTGTATGTGTATGTGTGTGTATTGTATGTGTGTGTGTGCATGTGCTTGTGTGTGTGTGTGCGTGTGCGTGTGTGTGTATGGTCGTGTGTGTATGTGTGTGTATGGTCGTGTGTGTATGTATGTGTTTGCTTGTTTGTTTGTTTGTTTGTTTGTTTGTTTATGATCAAGAGATACCATTATTATTGTTATTATTGTAACTGTTATTATCACCACCATTAATATTGTTATTATTATTATTATTATTGATGTTATTGTTATTATTTTAATTGGGATTGTTAGTGATGATGCTTAAGCTGAGGCCCATGTAATTGTGTCTACCCCTCAAGATATGACTGGAAACGTAATTACAGGTAGTAATGACTGGAGACAGCAGAGAATCTGATAAAAATAGAAAAGAGACTTAGTAGTTAGAGAAGTAGAAGAAAGGAAAGAGAAGATAGAAAAGTATTTATAAAGTTAAAGAGGGAGACAAAGAGAAAAAGCACAAAAGCAAGATGGAAAAAAGATTAGAGGGAAGTTTGGTTTAATATTTTAAATAGAATTGATGCTGATGTGTGACTGATTTTCTTCTTCTTCTTCTTCTTCTTCTTCTTCTTCTTCTTCTTTTCTTTTATGGATGAGTGGAGTAGAGTAGGAAGAGAGAGGGTAGGAGTAGAGAGGAAGAGAGAGGGTAGGAGTAGAGAGGAAGAGAGAGGGCAGGAGTAGAGAGGAAGAGAGAGGGTAGGAGTAGAGAGCAGCAGAGAGGGTAGGAGCAGAGAGAAAGAGAGGGAGTGGGAGTAGAGAGGAAGAGAGAGGGTAGGAGTAGAGAGGGAAAGAAAAGGAAATGAGATGAGAGAAATAAGATAACTCAGTGGGATCAATCGTGAAAGTTCAGGTGGTAATGAGGAGACAAGGTAAGAGATAAACAGAATTAAGAAATTGTAGAGAAAGGAGGAAGAGCGAGGAAATTGAATTCACCTGATAGAGAAAGATATTTGAATGGTAAGAAGGCTAATGTTTGTATAGAACTGACCAGGCAATAGAAATCTAGATGAATTTTTTAGTTTGTAGATTTATTTAATTCTTTTATTATATATTTGTTTATTCCATTTTAGGTTATGTTTTTTATTTATTACATTATTTTTTTTTTTATTTATTTATTTTTTTTTTGTGTAAATGTGTGCAGTCTGATGTTTGTATTAAATTCAAAGAGATTCTTTAGGTAAAGTCTTGTAGCTTGCAATTTTACCAAATATCTATAAAGAGAAAAGCAAAGTGAAAAAAATGAAAGGAAAGGGTGAAGAATCTTCACATGTTTCTTTTTAACTCTACTAGCGTTGGGATATATTTTGAAGTTGAAAATAATAGTTTCTGGGTAGCTTCAAAATTGGTGACAGCTTTGGCCCGGACTCTGCTCACAGCTACAAAATCAGAGGCATGAGCTCAGTCCAGCATCACACCGGCAGGTCACCCGGTAATGTTTATTTTTCTGGGAGTCTCATATGTGGGACACGCGTTTAAAATGGGTTAAGAAATAGATGGGAGGGAAATTATTTCTTGGTAAATGGTTTGTCTCCATCTTCTTACGCGATGTTCATGCTTTTTCTGTTCGTTTGGGTCTTAGTTGCTAAGGTCATTTCCTCTTTGGCAGTATTGTTTCTTTAGTATCATTTGCACTCATGTCTTGGTGATTGATTTGGTTCTAAAGCTTAATCCCATTTGAAACCGCCCCTTAAAGAGCGCCAGGCCAATGAGCCAAGTATGAATCCCAGAGCAAAGGTGAATGATTCTGATACTAGGTGATTTATCGATGTTGCTGCTGTTGTTTATTGATGCAGTATCAGCTTATATTCACTATAAACGGTTTTATTTGATAATGATACAAATATAGCAGAAGAGGCAAAGATGCTAAAGATCTGAGGCATGAAATTCAGGTAATCGTGAAAGAAAGAGAACAGTTACAGAACTGACAGTGTCTTCCTACGGTTTGGCTTGGCACAGTATGGGAATAGCAAGCAGATTGGGAAGGTTGAATGACTGAGAGAGGAAGAAACAAAAGTGAATGAGAGGCATAGAAAGGATATGGGAGAATGGATAAATGAATAAATAGAGGGTCAGTGAGTAAATGGTAAGATGAGAGAGAAAGATATATTTATAGTGAGAAGTGGGTAAAAAAAGAAAATACAATTATGAATTCATATGTAATTTATTATTATATGTTTATATTATTGGTTCTCAAAGTGATCCGTACTCACTCCCCATTGTGTGTAGATAGATCAGGGGAGGTAAAGAAGTCACAAGATGAGGCAAAAGGATGGCAGATAAGCCACACCCAACTGCTGAATAAAGTGGCTCACTAAATTTGAAGAATAGTATTCTCAGAAATCCATTTTTTTTGTTTAATTTTGGTTTTCAGTTTAAAGCAGACCAAAATAAAATTTTGGTATGCTTCATGTAAAGAGGAGGGGTATGTTATATTCCCCCTGGAAGCCAAGTGGGTGCAGAAATGGAAAAGTTAGATCCACTAATTCATGTGTTTTTAGAAAATCGCTGATATTATTATTATAAGATGAAAGATAGTGGACACAAAGCCAAGCAGTTGGAAAACTATAATTATATACTTCCAGAAGTTAATATTCTTGTGGTGATTATTTGACAGTTACTGTAAGATCTCAATAGTGGATTCTGTAAGTTGGCTATAGTTCCTGGCTGCAATATGTTGGAGGCGTATTAGTACTTGAAATCTGCTTATGGTGAAATAAGAATTGGGCGTATTGGCAGAAAAAAGTGAAATGCTTTTTTTTCTCTCTCTCTCTTTCTTTCTTTTTGACCTGTGAATTTCATAATCCATGTTTTTGATACTGATGAATATCTCTATAAAATACATTTATCAGGATTTTAGTGTGACCTGATATTTTTCACAGAGAGAGAGAAAGAGAAGGAAAGGTGCCAGAAAGAAAGTGTTTTACTTCTATATGATGTGTGAGGGCATGTTGACTGCTTGCAGCTTCAGCAGACGTGTCAGGAGTATGGTTGGCAGTGTATTAATGTCTACACTGAGATTGCACACACACAATATTTTCTAAAGTATAGCAGAGTATTTGCCAGCAGAAATTTGTTCTGACTCCAAACATTTCTGAAAGAAAGTGCTTCCTCATGATTCCCTTTCCAGGTTAATTATGCTAGATATGGCATAATGACCTGAAGAGCTCACAGATTCTATTCATATATCAGCTATGTTT
>NW_027213962.1:12500-15000 GCF_042767895.1 Penaeus vannamei | reverse complement strand
CACACCCACTCAAGAGTTACACCTTTCTCATACTCCCACACACACACCCACACAGCACACTACAACCAGCAGCAAACACGACCCTCACGCTCCGGTGCCCCCCACGCCCTCGCCCAAAAAATCCAACAAAAAGAAGAAGCCAGGCGAGAGGAAGCTACTACCACTCAAGGACCGCGAGTACGACCCAGAGGTACACTGCGGGGTGGTGGTAGCTGAGACAGGCAAGCCCTGCACGCGCTCTCTTACCTGCAAGACGCACTCGCTATCGCTGCGCCGTGCTGTGCCTGGGAGGTCCAAAAAGTTTGATGACCTGCTCCTGGAGCACCGAGCAGCCAAAGAGGCACAGACACGGGCTGCCAAACCGCCCGACGCAGCAGCAGGCCAGATTCAGGTAAGTGCGGCTGCGTGCGCCACTTCCCGAGAGTGCCCATCCTGCTTGGTGTGCTCTTGTTTGATGCCGTAATCAGTCACCTGGTGCATCTCACCTGCCAGCCAGTGTTGTGGCCTCTCCAACATCCTCTGCTAATACAGTATGCATTGGTCGTGCTTGGATGACAATGCTCGCTGCGGGCCAGTCTCTGAGCACAGCATTTAAAGTTCAAATTTTTTTTTCCCCCTTTTTTTTCTCTTTTTTTTTTTTCTTTAAGATTCTCAGCCTTGGCTCATTCTCTTTTTCTCATCTTCTATATGTATATTTTTACAATTGTACCTTTTTAGGTAGTTTCCGCTGCTAGTCACAGAGAGGAAGTACCTTTGCATACATACTTCAGTGATTGTGCATACATATTTGAAATATTAATACTTATTACTTTTTTTCTAAAATTATTTTCCCATTACATGATCGCACTCTCTAAGCTCCCTTAGAGAGTGCGGCAAGTTGTGGTGTGTGTTGTGTTGGTTGGCATGTGACTGTGTGTTGCAGGGCACCCCTCCCCGCGGGCCGGCCATGGCCACCACCAGCAGCGGAGGAATGGTGGTGGGGGGAGCTGCGGCTACCTCCCCACTCCTGGTAAAAACCCTGGGGGGCTCCGCACCCACCCTAGTGGCAGCGGGCGACCCCTCTCCCAACCCCACCCTACACCATCCCATGGATCCTCCCAGCACCCCGTCGCACATCCATGCCACGCCCCCCTCTCCTGCATACTGGCCGCCCACTCCCAGGATTGCTCCGGCTCTCGTACCTGCCGATAATTTTTATGTCCGTGAGCCTCCCAAACCTCTCGCTGTAAGTTACTGGAGTGATTTTTTTGTACAATTGATTATTGTTATCATTGCTAAGCACCAGTAGTACTATAAACAGGAAATGGAAGGATCAGGATTTTCAATTTTTAATTGGTTTAGGTTAAATTTGATGTTTTCTCTTTCTTCCAGTTTTACAATTATACCAGTATATTCTTCTTCTGTTAGATTTTCTGATATTCTATTTGGGTAAATTCAGGTTTAGACTTCCAATGATAAGAAAAAAAAGTTTGTTATGAAATGATAAAATACCTAATTCATGGTTGCTCTCTTCCAGACGTGTTCATATAACTGCAGAAGATTGGGTGGCCACCTGGCAACAGACCACCGTGCTGACCTGTTGCGCAGTGCATTCCGAAATGCCCTGAAAAAGCCGCACCCAGCCTCTGTTCTCAGTGACTCTAGTATTAGCAATACTTTAAACATTGGTGGTACACAAGAGAGATTTGTCAACGTGAAGCCGCTGCTAGCCAAGAAGCTGCAGTTGACGGTGCCGTCAGGCTCAGCCAGTAAGGATGGCATCAGTGTAAGCACGGGATACAATGGCCACATCCATGTTGGCAACAGTATGGGCATCGTGAACAGCAGTGCGCTGGCGGCCACGCTTAAGCGGCCCACACAGCCAGACGCCCTAAAAAATAATGCTACACCTATCACGAGTGCCAAAAATAAAAATAAAAAGGTAAAGACAAACGATGGTGCTATCAATATTGTGGGGAACGTGCTGCAACTGGACACTGGTGGGAGCAAGAACCACATTCCTGTTGTTGTCAGCTTGCAAAATGGCTTGTCCAACACTCAAACTATAACCTTAAGTAATGTGGCCATCGCAGGGGTCAGAAACTCGACCACGCAACCTATCCGTATCAACCCCTCCACAACCACCACGCTGGTGAGAGACGCACAGGTGACGGACGCACGGCCGGGCAGCAGTGATAGCACCAACATTGTCTTAGGGTCCAGCTTGCCCAGTGGTATTGTGATATCGGACGCATTAGCAAAGTCGTTCAAAAGTGACGGTGCGGGCAGCATTCGGTTAGAACTTCACAGCAATACCTTTGGCGATGCCTCCAGATTGGTCACAAATACTGCCAAAGGTAAGATAAAAAGTTTGCAGTTCTTTTCTCTTTATTATTATGAACATTGTTATTGGTATTGTTGTTGTTATTATTATTATTATTATTGTTGTTTGTTATTGTTGTTGTTGTTTTTCTACTTATAAGATTAGGAAAAGTAAAAATCAAGCATTCGATGTTCCTTT
>NW_027213961.1:7500-12500 GCF_042767895.1 Penaeus vannamei | reverse complement strand
GAAGGAGGGGGGGGAAGCGTTACACGCGCTCCCCCCCCATGCGAAATATTTCCCAATGCGGCATCAGCGGACCGCCGCCGCGTCCCGAAAATTGCAATACGAACACCCAAGACACGAAAGAAAAGGGCAGCTAGACGTATAAAAAAGAAAAATGACCGTCAGTTTTTAAACTCTTGCAACAACCGCCATTATATAAAAAAGAGGGGGGGGATGTATATGTATGCATGCATGTATGTATGTATGTATATATGTATGTATGTATGTATGTATGTATGTATGTATATATGTATTTGTGTATGCATGTGTATATGTCTGTATGTGTAAGTTGTATGTGTATATGTCTGTATTTTATATGTCTTTTTATGTATATGTCTGTATGTTTTATGTATGCATGTATGTATGTATGTATTTATGTATGTATGCAAGGTACTGAATAATCTAACCGACCGTTGTATTATTAGCATCATCTTCCCCGACATCCTCCTCCTCCTCGTTCTCCTCTTTATCGTCATCACCATCACCATCATCATCATCATCATCATCTTCATCACCATTATCATCATCATCATCACCATCACCATCACCATCATCACCATCATCATCATCATCATCCTCACCCCACACCACCACCCATGCCCAGCGCCGTCCTTTCGTCTCCCATTGCAGGCGCCGTGCGAAAAGGGGGGCCCGGGACTATTTGCCTTTATGATGAACTTGGGAATTCGGAAGACAGATGGCGAAGGAGAAAGGAAGGGCGGAGGACGGGGAGCCGGAAAATGTGGAAGAAACTGGAAAAAAAAACATCAAATATGGAAATAAAAGAAAACGTAAAAAAAGGAAGAAAACAATGCAAATCAAAAAAAAAAAGTGAAGGAAACGTGGAAAAAGAAGAATACGATGCAACTTTGAAAATATAAGTGAAGGAAACGTAGGAAAAGGAAGGAAACGATGTAAATCTGAAAATACAAATGGAAAACAAAAAAATGAAGAAAACAATGAAATTTGAAAATACAAAGGGGGAAACGCAAGAAAAGGGAAAAAATGCAAATCTGAAAATACAAGTGAAGGAAACGCAGGAAAAGGAAGAAACTTGAAAATACAAGGGGGGGAAACGTAAGAAAAGGAAACAAACGATGCAAATCTGAAAATACAAGTGGGGGAAACGTAGAAAAAAGGAAAGGGAAACGTGAAAAATAAACATGACTTTTTTTAAAGATCTTTCCCCCGACCTTTTCCCTCCCCGCGCTTCTTCCCCCCCCCCCCGCACACCATATTTTCCCCCCTCGGCCGCGCCCCCCTTGAGCTCCCGTCCTCGCCGTACGCCCCCATGAACGCCCCTATCGTAGTAATCGAATCGTGTCTTTTTCCCATTGCCCGACGACGCGTTCAATCAAAGTGACGCGCTGTTATCTCTGGCTGCTTGGGGGAAAATATGTTATGGGGATTCCAGGATATCATGCGGGGTCACTCACAGCATATATGCTAATCGTATCATATAAAAGTATACAGATGAAACTCATTGTCAACTTAAAAGTATGATAAAGCGAAATGAAACATGCTGTCGCTCTATGTCGGAACAGAAACAATGGACATCAAAGTTTTGGGAATTCATGTCGCAAATTAGGTATTAGCGACAATGCGGTCGTCCTTCTGCATATTCATATTAACCCCCGGGCCCCCCTTTTTTTTTTTATTTTTTTTTTTTTTTTTTTTTTTCTCTCTCTCTCTTTTCTCTCTCTCTCTCTCCCCCGTGTGTGTGTGTGTGTGTGTGTGTGTGTGTGTGTGTGTGTGTGTGTGTGTGTGTGTGTGTGTGTGTGTGTGTGTGTGTGTGTGTGTGTGTGTGTGTGTAATTGGGGCAGCTTTATGCATCTCGATACCCCCGGGTCCCCAAGTTTACATTAAATCATGATATCCTCATGTCATTACTTAACCTTCATTTTGAAATACCGCGCGGCGGCCCTGGCAACAATTCCCCAATATTTCACATTCTATGGTGAATCAAATAAACTCAATGAGAGAAATACTCATAAAACGCTTTACTTGCCCCATTACCAAAATTTTGAATAACGCATTACGTCGCGATTTAATAAACCAACCGCTATATTAAGACATAATTCGCATTTGATCACGATCCACTGAAAGCGCTTGGAAAGTGTCAATTTCTGTCATACAAACGCCTTTCTCCCCAAATGTAAAAAATCAAACCCGTTCCCTCGCGCGCCTACCTCTCCTTCCCCGCCCCTTTCCCCGGAAGTCCCGGCCCGAATCCCGCATATGGGCTTATCGCGGGGGTCGGACATGGCCGCGCCCTCGTGTCCCTCCCCCCCCATCGCCCCCCCCCCGCCCCCCCCGCGCCCCCTGCCTCCAGCTGGATCTCTCCCCAAAGGCTCGTGTTAAAAAGGGAAATGACAAACCCTCGCAGATCCTCTTCCGTAAGAATGGAAGCGGGAAACTGTGAGAAAGCGTCGGATTCTCGAGAAAAAACCGATTCCGACCCTCGCCGGAAATTTAGGGCCCTTTGCAATTTCTCCCGACGAGAAAACTAGGAAGATGTTTCAATTCCAAAAAGTGCCACCAGCGTTGGACGTTCTTTGGCGGATAAGAACATAAGGCTGTTCACAAAAAATCCCGGGCATAAATTAAAAATGAAGTTAGCACGACTCTTATTAAAGTCGTGCTAACATCGAAATAAGAACATATATTGGCATAATGATGACTTAACTCTATCACAAACAGTGCAATGGTGGATCAGTACAATGACTCAACACACACTGATCAATATCGTATGCATTGGATGCTACCCCTGGGCAAGGGGCTGCTCATACAGTAGGTATCTGTCAATAGAAATCCAATGCGGTGTTATTCCATATTTTGATTATTATGTATTACGATGACAATCAGTTACGGTTGCGTAATTGCCAAAATATAATTTCCGACAGAAATATAACAACCACGAATAAAATCCCGTCTCATCCCTTCCCGCCCTTGACCCTGCCGACCTCAGACGACCTCGGCCAAATGCCCTTTCTCCCCCCCCCAAAGGGCCCCCCCTTCCCCCCCCTCCCCCTCCCCCTCCCCTTCCTTCCTTTCCCGCCTGCGTTTCCCCCCTTTCTACCAGCGGTCCCGGCCCCCCGACTCACATGTGCACCTGGATCCTCGTCCCACTCGCCTAACCCCTCCCCCACCCCTACCCCCTCCCCCTTTTCCCCGATGCAATCCCACCACCTGCGTTTGCAACAGGCGCGAGGGGTACCCCTTTAAAGCTCATGTCAAAAAATCCCTCACGTATTAATCTGTATCTTCAAACCGCTCCCGGGGTTCCCTGTATAATGATCAAACGTTTAAATCATTTATTAGAAAGAAAAAAAAATGGGGACGAAAACGTGACTTCCCCAACCTCAATCTCCCTTCCCAGACCGTGCCAATCATCTCATTAGCGGATCCATTTTTGCGTCTAATTGCTGAAAGCGGGGAGCATTTTAGGGGCCCCGTCCTTACGGAAGGAGGTCCGCCGTCAATGCTCCTTAACGAAAATATATCACAAGCTGAAAAACAGAGAAAAACACATCGATATAAAAATGGGGCAAAAATTATCTAAAAAAAAAAAAAAAACTAAACAGACCAGTCACCGGTTCGTTATCAAGCAGTGAGCCTTTAGAATAAATATATACTGACAGCACCACCCCAGATCCGTGTATCCAAGGAGGACGCCAGTGGTGCTGCAGCCAACACCCCACAACGAAAAGACGAAACACAAAAAAAGTCACGGGGTCATCGCCGAGTGAACACCTCGCAGCACGGGAGAACTTGCTGGCCCAACTCGGGCGGGGGGGAAAGGGGAGGCGGGATAAAGGAAGGCGTAGAAGGAAGAAAAAGAAGGAAAAAAATAAATAAATGAGCAAATAGCGGGTGAGAGCGGGGAAAAAAAAAACGTAAAAAAGAAACCGGAGGAGAGTAAACGAAAGGAAGATTTGTAAAAAAAAAGAACCGCAAAAAAAATAGAACGCGTAGGACTAGGACTAAGCGACAAAACGAAAAGGAAAAAAGAAAAGAAAAGAAAAAAGAAAAAAAAAAAAGATTTTCATGAGAAGAAAAAGGTTTCCAAAGCCTCACGAAGAACGAGGGGATCAAAAAAAATGGTTGTGCCTTACTGGGGCATAGAAGTAAGCCAATGGGGCGCAAACAGGGGTCTGCAACAGTCTGGCCTTGGCATGGTGGGGGGGGGCATGGAGTGGGGAGGGGGGAGGGTTGTTCCGGTCTCATGAAAGGATAATCAACTAATTAGGTGAAAAAAAAAAATGTTTTCCGATTCCTCCCACCGATTTTACCTTGCCGACCTTTGTAAATTATGTATTAGCCCCACATAACTTAATTTAATGTAAAAAAAAAGAGCAAAAATTATGCTACAGATATCTCATTTTATTCAAAAAAATTATGCAACATTCCGCCCAGCATCTTACGCCCTTTAAACCGAACCTAACAAAAAGATATAATAAGCCTACAATTTCTTTTTCATCCTAGACATACGTTGCATCATCCCCTTGCCCCATAAACAACATAAACGACACAAAAAAAGACTACTATCAACCTTCAGCCCGAAAACTTTCCCCCTTCCCCAAAAAGGGAACAGACACGTCAAAAAAGGGACTGAACAAAAAATTCACTCTCAGAGGTGATACAATCGAGTCTGGGACGGCTCGCCAAGGGGAAAAAAACTTAAAAAGGGGTTTCCCAAGAGCACGGCGACCAAGGCACTTGCCCGGTGGGGGGATATCACCTTTTTTCCTTTGCGTGTGCGGTAGAGAGGGGGTTAGGGAAGGGCCCCAAATGTAGGTTTGCCTTTTTGAAGTTCCCACTGTACCCTGGCTGGTTGTTGTTTGTACTCATTAAACCCTAACAAATCATCCTTAACATTAATAAAAAGTCAGCTTTCCCGATTCAAGGCAAGTGCCCTATACGGAAAGTCAGTTCAAGAAATATACATTGCCCCCCCTCCTTCC
>NW_027213955.1:30000-31991 GCF_042767895.1 Penaeus vannamei | reverse complement strand
TATATATTAAAATATATATATATATATATATATTTTATATATATATATATATATATATATATATATATATATATATAAAATATATATTTTTTTTTTAAATTTTATTTTAAAATTTTTTTTATATATATATATATATATATATATAATATAAATATATAATATATATATATATATATATAATATATATATATATATAATATATATATATATATTATTATTATTTATAAATTAAATAAAATAAAATAATAAAATATAATTTTAAAATATAATATATTTTATATTTAAAAAATATATTATTAATATATTATATATTATATATTATATTATATTATATTATAAAATTATTATATATATATATATAAATATTATTTTTTTATTTTATTTTTTAATTTTTTTTTATTTTTTTTTTTTTTTTTTTTTTTTTTTTTTTTTTTTTTTTTTTTTTTTTTTTTTTTTTTTTATTTTATATATATATATAAAATTTTATATTTTATTTTTTTAAATATATATAAAAATATATTTTAAAATAAAATATATATATATTTTTATAAAAATATATATATATATATATATATATATATATATATATAAAAATATAATTTTTTTATAAAATATATTATATATATAAAATATTTATATATATTTAAAAATATATATATATATATATATATATATATATATATATATATATATATATATAATTTTTTGTGTGTTTGTGTGTGTGTGTTTTTGTGTTGTGTGTGTGTTTTTTTTGTGTTTGTGTTTTTTTTTTTTTTTTTTTTTTTTTTTTTTTTTTTTTTTTTTTTTTTTTTTTTTTAAAAATTAAAATTTTATAAAATATATAATTATAAATTAATTTAAAATATATAATTATATTTAAAAAAAAAAAAAAAAAATATAATTTTTTTTATTTTATTTTTTTATTTTATTTTTATATTTTAAATTTTTTTATTTTTATATTTTTTTATTTTATATTAAAATATTTTATATTTTTTATTTTATTTTATTTTTATTTTATAAAAAAAAAAAAAATTTTTTTTTTTTTTTTAAAAAATATAATTTAAAAAATAATTTTTAAAATATAAAAATTTTTTTATATTATAAATTTAAAAAAAAAAAAAAAATTTTATTTTTAAAATAAATTTTTAAAAAGGGATTATCATGAAAATCATCATAATTTCCTTAATTAATGTTAAAACCCTTTTAATTACCCTTTTAAAACCCAAAAAAGTTTTTTTTCCTTTCTCTTAAAAGGGGGTAATACGCTAGATTTTTTTGGGTTTTTTTTTGGGGTTTTTTTGGGTTTTTGCCCCTTTTTTTCATTTTAAAAAGGACCCCCGATTTTTTATTTCATCATTATTTCATTTTTCTTTGATTATCATATTAAGTCATTATTTTTATATTTTAATTTATTATCAAATTTTCATTATTTTATTATAATTTTATTATTAAAATTTTCTATTTCTTGTCATTTTCATCAAAAATTTTTTTTATAATAAATAACAAAATGATTTTTTTAGAAATAATAATGGCAATAATAATTTTATTTAATAACAATAATAATGAATTTTTTTTATTTCTATTGTCATTATTAGTATGAAAAAATTTTAGAATAATTAATTATTCCCCTTTTAAAATTTAAAATTATAAAATTATCATTTTTTAAATTTTATTTTATTAATTTTTATCATTATTATTATTGCATTATCATCATTAATTTTTTATTATTTTAATAAAAAAAGGAATTATCCGAAAATTCATAATTTCCTAAATTAAAATTTTAAAAACATCATAAAAACATTTTAAAAACGAAAAAAAATTTTTTTTTTTTCCCTTTTTTCAAAAGCTTTTAATAAGCTAGATTTTCCGTTTTTTTTTCTTTTGGGGTTTTATTAGGGTTTTTGCCTTTTTTTCATTATAAAGGGCTTATGATTATTTTATATCATTTCATCATTAGTCATTTTCTTATTATTATCATTAATTTTAATCAG
>NW_027213955.1:0-5000 GCF_042767895.1 Penaeus vannamei | reverse complement strand
AACCCGTCTATATACCTGCATACCGCCCCCACAGCCGACGACAGGCTTTGAGGATCGTTAACAAACTCTAGAAGACGACCATATAGGCCAAGCATCCCCCTGGGGCGCACCCATGATCCGGGCCCGAAAGACGGATCCTCCCCCGTCATGACTCCCAACTCAACGCCCTAACACCCCGGGACCGATTCCCCATCCCATCATTACGCCATTTTGGGAGAGGAAAAGGTCGCGTTTCTCGCCCCTGGACCTGGTCGGATTTTTCCCAGGTCAAATGGACAAGGACTACTTCCATTAGGATTCTCCCACCCAGGGCCCTTCCAGTTCAAGTCGATGCCTTTCGGTCTCAGAAATTCACCAATAACCTTCTCCGCTTTTCCATTATCATGGGGGTTGATAGAACACCGTGTTCCTTTTCCTTGATGACCTCCTGTAGTATCAAAAAAAACCCGGAACATGAACAACTGGGAAGTTTTTTAAGACTGACGGACCGGGGGGTTACAATAAACCCCAAAAGCACATTCTTAAGAAAATCAATTACCTGGTCACACAGTGGACTCCAAGGCATCTCCCCAAAATACCAAGATAGAGGACATACCCCTTTCCCCAAAACCGAGGGGGGGTGAAGCACGCAATCGTTTTTTGGGGTTCGGGTTCACGCCCCTTCATCAAGGGTTCCCAAATTGCACCCCCTCTCAAAACTACTAACAAAAGGCGCCTCCTTCCCTGGACACCGCAAACAGTCATTGATACGCTAAAGTCCCTCCTGCCTCACCATCCCTTTTTTTCCCGGATTCCCGCACCCCACCGCCACAGACGCATCATGCCTGGCCTCGGGCACCTGATGCAAAGGATAGACGGGCGACTTCGACCTATGCTTGGGGCAAAAATTTAAAGCCGCTGAGACCCGCTACAGCGTCACCGACCCGGGGGCATTAGTGGGTGGCGCTCGACATTTGAGAGATCATCTTGGTTACCAATTGAAGTCCTGACAGACCACCGCCCACTCTTCCTCTGATTCAAAGTCCCCACGGGCCCGGCACGCTGGGTCGACACATTTCTGGAGTTCAATCCCGTCATTGTTTTACCCGGGGGGTTCTAATAAGGTTGGGGTTCACTATCTCAGGGCCCACCCTCCACCTGGAGTACGGATAGGGAGGACTTAAGTCTCGTCAACGTCAGGATCCCACTTTGGCGGTTAATCGGCATATTAGAATCAGACCCATCAACTCTTCCCAGGCGAACACGCCCAAGCGAGCTGTACCTGGGGCGACCTCCTTTTTCCCACGATCGTCGCCACCCAAACAGCGAGGTCTCGACGAGACATACTCGGGGAGCGGTCATCCCCGGGGTCTCGTCCCCCCGATCCTAAGACTACCCACGAGGCACCCAGCTTCCCCCGCGGGGGCTGACAAGGCCATCAAGTTCGAGAGATTTTTTCCCCAATGGCGTCAATGGAACTATAGAAGATGCCAGGTTTGCCCCCCCCCGGTTCAGCATCGGGACCCCCACTCACGTAGAGTCCCCGACCGGCCTTCCCGCTGTGAGCGTCGACATTCTGTCGGTTTTCCCCTGACCCCCGGGTTTCAGATACCTCTTATCTTCGACGCCTTCTCCCAAATTTTGCGAACTAGACCCATACCGGACAAGTCCCCACCCACTGTCGCACGAGCATTTCTGGAGCGTGTTATATGCGACATAACACCCGAGGAGTTCGTGAGTGACAACGGACAGAATTCAACAACTCTGTCTGAAGTCGCTCTGCATATTCTCAACATCAAGAAGTTAACGTACTACCTTATAGACCCCAGGCAAACGGACTAACCGAGAGACTAAACAGAACGATCCTCGGCATGTTCGGACAGTCCTTGGCCTCCTCGGGTCGGAGTGGGATCTTGGATACCCATCATACAGATGGCCATTAACAACACATTTCACAGCACCCTGGGCGATACCCCCACTTCGTCGTTACGGGAAGATAGGAGATTACCAGATTCTGGACCAGAGTCCCGGCCGACGTACACCGACGATTATGCCAGCAGAATCATTAGGAAGAAGCAGGAGATTTACTGCATTGCGAGGAGGCACTTACAGTTCGAGAGAGACAGGATAATCCGGCAGCAACACAAGCTATCCGACGAAGGACATCGCGGCGGGGGCTCCTCGTGTTCCATTCGGCGTCCGAGCGATCAGCCCCCATGCCCAAGCTGTCCCCTAGGTTCGATGGCCCCTACAGAGTCCTTCAGGTGAGGCACAACAAGGCCCTATGCAGGAGTTGCTCACGTCCTCGCAGTCCTGGTTTCATTTCGACACCCTCAAGCTCGCGAGCAAGCATTATGAGGACGAGTTTTTCGGATCAACCCTCGTGACCGTGACATATCTCTCTCCACAGATGAGGACCCTCCTGCACCTTCTCTCTCTCCTCCACCTGTCCGCCGCATCATTACCCGTAACTCCTCCCCCGCCCGGAGCAATACTTGAGGACATCGGCACCGTCTCTTTCGTCAGCAGTTACGTTGAGATCACGATTAGCCTTGACGTCCTCTCGTCTTTCTACAATACCGCTTCTACGCACCTCTCACTTATCACCCAAGTATAGGCATGCCATACCACCGATACGTCCCTTACACCACCCCAGGTCTCGTCTCCTTTCCTTCCTGTCCCTATCCCAGGCTGACTTGACACCCTTTAAGGACCGTCTTCCCCGCCCACACCCCAGACGACAGCGACGTGGCCTTTTCAACTTCATGGGAGACATAACCTCGTACCTATTCGGTGTTGCCACGCATGACGAGCTCGACGCCCGTTTCGGTGACTACGAGCGCCATTGAGCTCTGTTGCCGGTAAGTTCAAGGCCACATTCGGGCGATTCACGCCATCTCGGACACTGTAAATTCATTAAACAACGTGACCCGTCAGCTATCCATCTACACAGACACCAACGCACAACTCATTGCCCATGAGCACATTTTACTCCTCCTCCACACGTCTCCCTTTACCAGTCTCGTGTCGTCTATTTGTTGACCACCTGAACACACTCACTCATGACCTCATACTTGCAGTACACGGCTCCGTCATGCCTTCCCTCATACCCCTAGTGCCTTGGATTCCTTCATCCGCCGCATCTCCGCTGAGACGCGGTTTACCCCGCTGTTTTCCATGGCCAACGCCACCCTTCTTTACTCTCTACTCGAGTCCTTCATTACACCCCATGGTCTGTCAATTTAGTCCCATTATCCCCTGAACCTCCTTCACCGCCTTCAGGTCCATTCCTTCCCCTCCTCTTAACGGCTCTTTTTACGGTCTCTCACCTGACCATGACGTCATCCTTCGGTCACTAGACCACACGTCACTCTCTTTCATCTCTTCAGCCGCCCTCTCCTCATGCTCCAGTGTCCTCTCCAGACTCCACACTTGTTTCGATGTATTCCCGCCTGAACACTCCTACTTTCACTCATCCTGCCATAAGGCTCTACTCTCCAATGGCGATGTCCAGTCTTCTTGCCTGTTCAACCAGCTCAATTCGACTAACCCATTTCTCTCACCCTCCCTGACCTTCATCTCCTTTACTTCTTCTCCGCTACCCACGCCAGCATCAGCTGTGGCAGTAACCACGCTGACCGTGAGGTCAGCGCAGCGTTTCTCCTTCCCCGATCTTGCCAGCTCAGCGCCAGGCTGATCTCTCCGTTCTTCCACTCTTTCCATTTCGCTTACTCGCCGACTACTCCCACACTCCCACCAATGTCCCTCGACCTCCTGTCCAATGTCTCGCTCCCTTAGCCAACGTCAGGAAGCTACCCTCTTACCGTGATAACACGCCTGACATCTTCCCTTCCCATCACCCCATTTTACCTTCGGGTTCCCTGTGTTTTCCACTGTCATCGGCCTTGTTATACTATCTTTGGTTTCCTGCTATACCGTCATCTTACTATACGCCGTCTACGTATTGTATCATCCCAGCTCCGTGAGTGATGACCCTCAAGGGTCACCAACTCCCGCTTTCGGTGGTCTCCAGTCTTACTCTGTTTACTTAAAACTATTGTATTACACTATGTTCATCTATTTTGATCCCTATGCCCTCAGTATACCCTGTATTTAAACTCCCATCCTATCCTTGTTGTTGCTGAGACAGTGCTGCTTGCCCGCCACGTAGGCGGGACGCACCGTCAGCACCCGGCCTTGTTGTTGATTTCTCTGCCGTGCTGGCTACTTACTCTGAGCCCAGCGCACCTCGCTATATCTGCCTCCTCCGTTCTGTACTCCTTTATCATGTATATTTTACTGTTACTTGTATTTTGTATCGTTATTTTTTTTGTATTCTACTTATTAAGCCTATTATTCTTACGGTGTTATTTTACTTTTTTTATTTTAGACTATACCCATGTGTTTTATGTTATCATTTAGCTTATACCTATATATATATATATATATATTTTCGTTGTATCTTAGCTAGCATAGTTTCTGGGCCTTATTGCATTCTCGACTAGTATGTGTGGGGAGGACCGCCCCGTAGCGTGACAGGAAACGATGTAATAGTCTCTATCACCATGACCTCTATGGTCACGGGAATTATATCACCCTTATCCACCTCGCACTCGGGCCGTACTCAGGCCTAACTCCCCAGGGGGCTACGCCCTCTTTCTTACCATTGCCAATTCCTATATCACATACCCTTTATATATACCTATACAATATATCTGCCACACATACCCCACGCCTAAACATCACACGGAATGCGGGAGCTCACACCTTCCGCCTATGACGTCTCCTCTGTTTACACCGTCACATCCTCTCCCCTTCCGCCTCTCCATCTCTGACACGTCATGGCACCCCCCCACATTCCACAAGTCCGTGTATGCTGGTCGCCTGCGAGCGACAGACAAAGCCCTACCCATTGCCCCAGGTTAAACCTCTGCCCAACCTCTGTACAAGCATCCAGAATAAACCTGACAAGCAGAAGATCTGTAGCCTCCGTACCCGTCGCAAGACTGTCTGAGCAGATT
>NW_027213953.1:0-5000 GCF_042767895.1 Penaeus vannamei | reverse complement strand
GCTGATGTGAAAGGTTAGAAAACACGCAGCGTGGAAGCAAAGTAATTTAGAACAAATATGCAACAATGCAACACGAAGACAAGGTCGTCTTGGCGGAAGGTGGGCTATTTACGAGAAGGAATTCATGCATTGTAAATTAGGAGTCGAAATGCGAGAAGGTAAGAGAGGTAATGGCGATAATGATAGTTATGGAAATTATAATAGTATTAATTGTAATCATGATGGAAGTGATAGTGATGTTGATGATGGTGATGATGATGATGATGATGATGATGATGATGATGATGATGATGATGATGATGGTGGTGGTGGTGATGATGTGGATGAGGATGGTAATGATGTGGATGGTGATGATGATGATGATGAGGAGGAGGAGGATTATGATGGTGATGGTAATGATGATGGAAATGGTGATGATGATAATAACAATAACAATAACATTGATAAGAATATAAACAACAAAACAACATTACTTAATAACAATAATGATAATATTTTGAAAATCAAACGTATTTCACTGGCCTACATACCAGAAGCACCAAATGTCAGGCCAAATAATAGAATAAATTGCATTTCTAATGAAAGGTCACGACAAAATTCCAACTTAGAAAACTACTCTATCATCTTCTGAAATGTAATGCTCTTGTACCTTGTAATAACGATAAATATACTAATAATATGGAAACCTAAGATAAAAGAAAACAATTTATAATGACATAATAAGCGGCCGGCTTGTTAAAATTGTGCTTCAATAAGATACTCAACAGTATTTTCTATGATTACAAAAAAAAAAAAAAAATAATAATAATAATAATAAAAAATAAAGAAAGAAAAAAATGAAACCAACATAACCATAACACGACTAGTATCTAACCGCAATGTTTACAATCATAACGCCAACAGTATTTATAGTTCTATCGCGACACGTCTTTCATTTAAATCTATTAACCTTTATCTTTTAATATCTCCACACTATCTGCCTGAGTTGAATTTCATAATATATTTTCCCGCAAGTCACAGAAATTTTCTAAGGTTAGAATTCCCAGATACAAAATCCACTTGTAACATCTTCATCTACAAGAATTTCCCGCTCATTAACTCCGATTTGTATTTCAGCGGAAATGACATCTATTTTCTCTCCTTAAATGTGTTTTGCTTTCACCTTTACTGGTCATGTTATTGTAGATTTTAGAGTATTTATTAGTCTAGTTGTCTATGAGCTAATAAAGTTTTGCTCATTGGACTTCTGATTTCTCTTGTTTCAACACATGTTCTGTTTCCTTCCACCGTTTTTTCCCTATTCACTGGCCTTATTCTGGTAATTCTTCAATAATCGTTACCAGTACATTAATATACAATATCATTAATTTATACCCTTTCTTCATCACTTTTTTTTTCTTTCTAAGATTCGAATACCCCCCCTACTCCCCCCCCCCCCTCACCCATTCCTCCCTTCAGCGCGTGACCCCCGCAAGCCCTCGTTGACGTCATGCAACCTCGATGACGTCACGCAACTCGATGAGGTCACGCAACCTGATCCAGTTTTTCCCTTTCTTCTCTCTCGTCCAGTTCGAGTAGGACAAGGTCAAGGCCCGAGGTGTCTGCCGCGGCCTGGCTCTGCGCCGGTTGAAAGGCCGGGGGGGGGGGGGGGGGGGCTTGGGGGGGGGGTGAAAGGGAGCACTTTTACAGGTGAACATCTACACACACGTTTGTGCACACATACACATACATGCAGAAAGGCAAACAACAAACGAGTACATACACGAATATATATTTAGATGTGCATAGATAGATAGAAAGATATAGATAGATAGACAGATAAACTACGTAGATTTCTCAAGGCTCACTCAAATTCCCTCGGCCTGAAGAACGAGAAAGAATGCACCTGCAATGTAGCTTGTAGATCAAGCCAGCAGTGTAGAAAGTAGAATACAACCTTAATGCAGAATATGCCAGGTGTGTAGAGTGCAGAATGTAGAATATAGAAAACAACAATAATGTAGAATGTAGAATAAACCAGGAATACAGAATACAATAAACTAGGATTATAGAAAGTAGAATACATCAGGAATATAGAATGTAGAATAACCAGCTGGTAAAACGTATCCTGATTTGAGGCAAGGGCGCGGCACTCCAACCGACGTCGAAGGATCCATTTCCGCGCCTACCTGGCGACTTACCTGAGCGTCTGTTGCGACAGCTAATGATCTTGCAGCCTCAGGTAAGGCACAGCCGAGGCCAGGAGGGGAGCAGGGGCGGTGGGGCCTTGGGGAGGGAATTGGGGGGGATGGGCGGGGTTTTGGGGTAGGGGGGGGGTCGGGGTAGAGAGGGGGGATTCGGGGGAGGAGTTTTGGGCAGGGGCTTCGGAGGAGGGAGGGGGGGGGGTTCCGGGGTAGGGAGGGGGAGGGACATCGGGGCAGGGAGCGTTAGGGGGTAAAAAGCTCTCCCTCTGCGACCCAGAGTCTCCCAAGGTAGGCGGGCACTGGCACTTGGAGCCCGGGATTGGGCACGCGGCGCACCTGGGCATTTTATTTGTTTTAAAGATCGGAAAAATATAAACAAAATGGCAAGGTCAGTGTTGTGCCTTGGGATTGGAACATTTATTCCAGACTTGAATCTCTTTATGTATTTTCCTTTTGTTATCATCATGGGTTCGAAAACTAATAGAGATGCATTTTTTCTTTCGTTAACTTACATATCTGCTAATCCCATAGTCATAACAGTCCGTTTATTAGCAAGTCCGATAGTAACCCTTTCATGTACTGAATTCACTCTCTATTCAGTACACACAATGCACACCAATTCAGTGTTCTCTAAAGAGACTGTTATGCTGTAAATATAGACATTACTTATTCATTTACTTATGTTGCGCACTGTCATGCTTACTTACAACTACAACCCGGTACTCATAACTATGCAAGCGAGGCAACGAGGTTTTATACTTGCAGGTATTCATCTTTTCATGAAAATACTAAATTCATGCAAAATGTTTGATAAACTTAGTGAGCCACCTTTACAAGAACAAAATACGAGACAAACAAACGAAAATTTGGATTATAAACTCCGTCATTAACCTCTACATAAAAATACGAAATACACACACGCAAAAATATGTATACATACATACACTCTGTCATTCACCTTTGCATAAAAAACGGAATACAGACAGAAAAAAATTTGGACATTCACCTTTACTTTAAAAAATCGAAACACACGCAATGATTATAAACCTCACAAAAGGAAAAGAGTGCGAAACACACACATAGATAATAACGATAGAATATTAACAAACAAAAGGCACGAGATACGTACTCAAGAGATGATAACAATAATTTTTTAAAAAATCTCCAAGCCAGATCCACCCACGGACTGCATCCCTGAAACTGGACATTCTCTCGCTGGGTTTTACCTACGTCTTGCAATGGGGAAATTTCCTCGTGCGAGCGATATAACTAGGCGGTTCCTGTATAGTTCCCCGTGAGAGGAGAACAGTCCTAAGTTGTCTTGTCTGTTCCTTTTTAATGCGATTACGAACCGAGGGAATAATAATAGAGAGATTGGTTTGTGGATGACAATATGTAGAAGACATTGGAAAGATTTTTCGAGTAATGGCACACTTAAAAAAACGCTCAATTCTTGGTATTTGCTTGCGTGGTGAAGAACATGGTACACGAGGAATTAATATGCAGGTTTGCTTGCAGACAGCAGGCTAAGAAGGCAGATGGAAAGCTGAGAGTAGATATATAAGGAGTAAAAGAATATACGTGGGCATATATACATGCAGTAACATCCCCATAAAATTATACATACACATACATCTGTAAATACACATACCCATGTCAAGAAATAATTTTATTCAAAATCTACAAAATAACGGAGAATACAGCTACAGAATCAGAAAAAGGAGCCAAAAACATAAACTAAAACTAGATCCAGAACTGACGGCGACTTGGCCTCCCTTACCCTTGTTTTCCCATTACAAGCCGGTCGGTGAAAGTGACGCTTGTTGTGTCTCGTCGCGGCCAGTCGCTCTCCTAAGGGCAGATAAACCCACACGTGTTCGGGCTGGAAAATACACAAAAACGAAAACGAAAAAAAAGTGACCGTGAAGAGAGATGGAGAAAAAGAGATAGAGATGGGGACAGATAGATGGTGATAGAAGATAGACAGAGGGTAACAGAGAGAGAAAGAGTGAGATAAAGGGTGAAAGAGTGAGTGAGTGAGAGATAGAGAGAGAGTGAGTGTCAGAGATAGAGACACAGACACAGAAACAGACAGGGACAGACAGACAGACTGACATAGAGATAAAGAAAGAAAGAAAGAGGGAGATAGAAGAAGCGAGATCCTGTACCACGAGCACCCTACGGCTACAAATACCCTGGGAAAAGAAAGGTCGCATTCCAACCGCTAAGAAAACCACAGCTTTCGGAAGTGTGCGAGAAGGATGCAAGGATATTTGCGTTTGCGTTTGCGTGTGTGTGTGTGTGAGTGTGAGTGTGTATGCGTGTGAGTGTGTGTGCGTGTGAGTGTGTGTGTGTGTGTGTGTGTGTGTGTGTGTGTGTGTGTGTGTGTGTGTGTGTGTGTGTG
Organism: Penaeus vannamei; assembly: GCF_042767895.1. Taxonomy (NCBI): domain Eukaryota; kingdom Metazoa; phylum Arthropoda; class Malacostraca; order Decapoda; family Penaeidae; genus Penaeus; species Penaeus vannamei. Next base: position 413 of record NW_027213953.1, on the reverse strand, counting down.
TGTGTGTGAATGAGTGAGTGTGTGCGTTTATGTGTGTGAGAGAGAGAGAGAGCGTGAATGTGCCCATGTATGTGCGCGTCTGTGCTTGTGTGTTTGTGCGTCTGTGTATATGTGCATGTGTATTCCTGTGTGTGCATGACGGTCCTTCTCCCCCCAGGGCCTCGTACTTCCCCCACCAGCTCGCTCGTCTCGCCTGCAAGTCCTCCTCCCAAATCTTCCTTCGAAGATACCGCTGCCATCCTCCTGCTGCGCCCGAGAGTCGAGGGAACACAGCTGGCTTGGACGAAAGGAAACTGCAGTGGCGGAGGTGCTAAAGAAAGCCAGTCTTCATTTTATTCTTATTTTTATTTAATTTCTTCATTTATCTGTTTTATTTGTCTATTTTTCTATTACTAGCGGCAAGGGCAATGCAA
>NW_027213952.1:15000-17028 GCF_042767895.1 Penaeus vannamei | reverse complement strand
AGATGTGTTTCTCCATTGTATGTGAAGGACCTTTTTTTGGGTTTACTAGCAATTATGTATTTTCCAATTCATCCACTGTACAAATCATGTCATCAGTTTATAAAGAGAGAAAAAAAACATCCTGTTTAGGTTAATTAATCTTGTGTAATTAATGTGTACCTAGATTTAAGGATTGTACAATACATTTTATATGAATTCATTTGTTATTTTCCTTGAACCTGGGGAAACAATCCATCAAATAATGGCAAGAAAAAGTCCTAATATTAAATCAAATTTAATTTACATGAAATCCTTTTCCATCAAAATGCATTTATTGTATCCTAGTATCCAATATCAGAGTAATATATTTAATGATATTTTATATGATTAGATTTAATTTTTTTTTTTTTTTTTTTTTTTTATCATCGTTCCTGCATGGAAACAAATTTGGAATGGAAATGTAGATGAAATCATCAGACTTCTCTGCTTGCACTGATTGAGGTAAGTTACGTATCTATATCCAGGCATCATGGAGAATCGTGAAAAATCATGTTAATTGAGATTGAAACTTCTAAAACTGGAATATCATGGAATTTTGTTTTCAGTTCTGAAAAGATGAAAAATTAGTGTTTGTGTATTAAAAATTCTGAGACTGATCAAGAGCACCGAAGGTTTCGGAGAAGTATCGGTTTGGCTTTGTGATCCGCAACTTGCCATGGCTACGTGTACATTTGCATATTGAAAGGCTAGAGCAAGCGTTCATTATTCGCCAATAGTATTCTTTATTTACAACTGTGTTGGGGTCATCGCCAATTGACTAATGGTTTGCGAATGTTTGCAATCTCACCGCCAGCTTGTGACATTACTACGCAAAGACGTCGCTCTTGTTGGGACACCCTCAAACCAACTGATTTATTACTTTTTTTCGCTAATAACTGTTCTCATCCCTGTCACAGTACTAATACTAGAACTGACCTTTTCATAACGACACTCGTGCACGTGAAGCGATAACATTTTCCACATGGAGTCCAAGGCCACATGAGCGAAAACACCTTCAATGCGGCGTCATGCTTGGCAATAAAGCACACTCACAAGTCATTACTGAAATATCTTTATCTCACAACATTAATTTTGAATTAGTCATTGCATATGCCAAATGCCCATGGAAAACAAAGGAGGAAAGAAAAAAGACAAAACCTTTAGAGTTAGGGAAAACCCTGTGTATCAGTGTTGCAGCATTTTTTATCACGTGACTGATTGGGAGTGAGACGTCAAGAATAGATTCCTAGACTTCTTGGCGGTGATTAAACATTTGGGCTTTAATCAGTCCTTCAACTGAATTCATTATCAAATTCGGAAAATATATTACCCTTTTGATTGTCGGAGCAAGAGGCAATGAGAACGGGTTCTGATATATATATATGTGTGTGTGTGTGTCTCTCTCTCACACACACACACACACACACATTATTTCTTTCTTCTCTTCTGTCTCGGCCCTTTCTCTCTCTCTCCCTCCCTCCTTCCCTTCCTCCCTCCCTCCTTCCGTCTCTCCCTCCCTCCTTTCCTCCTTCCATCTCTCCCTCTCTCCCTCCTTTCCTCTCTGCCTCCTTCCCTCGCTCCCTCCGTTCCTCCTTCCCTCTCTCCCTTCCTCCTTCCCTCTCTCCCTCCTTTCCTCCTTCCCTCTCTCCCTCCCTCCCTCCTTCCCTCTCCACCCACCTCTCTTTCTATGAGTATCTATCTTCGTCCCCGTCCCGGCTCGGGCGGCGGGGCAAGGGAACGCGAACACACACGCCCGGGCCCCGAGTTCCCTGTGGCGGCGCCGTCAGTTCGGAGGCAGGCGCGCAGGCGCGTCCCGCTCCCGTCCCCTGCCTGACCTGACCCAACCTCGACCTGCGGTTCGAGTGGCGCTCGAACTGACCGACTTCGGGGATGATATTTCATTTTGATTTACTTTCTCATTGAAACATCTCTTCTTTTTCATTCATTGTTTGTAGACGTATGTATAAACTTTCGTAACAGCCACGACGGACATCAAATAGGGGGCCCCTG
>NW_027213952.1:0-10000 GCF_042767895.1 Penaeus vannamei | reverse complement strand
TATATATATATATATATGCATATATATATATATATATATATATATATATATATATATATATATATATATATATATATATATATATGCATATAACATTTTAGACAAACACCTACAGCATAAATTCTCACGTCGAATGTGAACACACTGGACAAGAAGTTTGCAAGCAGATACCCAGCTGAGTCCGTTAAGCAGTGAAATATGGTTTCAAATTCATATTTACGCAAAACAACTTACATTGCCACTTTATCTTACATTTACATATAATATCTTATATCTAATAAGCATCCTGAACTATCGCTTCTTGACCTTCCTTGCGTTTGTTCCTTCTTTCTTTGGATTTATTCTCTGCATCCGTTCATGTATTCTCCAAATACCCAATAAAGCCCTCTAACCCCTTCCGGTCCGTTACCCAAAGGTGACGCACGACCAGAGCGGCTTCTTCGCACTCACGCCCCCAATCCCTTGCCCGTTGTTGTCGTGGGGGGGGCTTAGGAGACGAAGACTGAGACCCAATACAGGGATCTCCCCTGCCTAGGGCCTCAGCCCTCGACTCAACTAATTTTGCATGGTCTTTTCCCTCTCCAGCTTTTGTTTCCGTCTCTTCTCCATCCCCTTCTACTATCTACTTCCTAAGGTGTGAGAGCCGTGCTGAGAGGATGAAAGGCTGACCTAGTGCCAGTCCTGAACGGCCTGCGGGAACTATGGGCACGGTACTCCCGACTAATCTAGCCCTTACCTTCAGTAGCGAAAGGAGGTGGACCGTTTAGGCCTTTTTATATAATCCAGGTTCCCCATGACCAGTAATGAAAATGTAATCCCTTTATTAGAGGCAATGAGGCTAGCCCCTTTATCAAATAGCCCCAACCCAGGCTCTCCTTTGACCACGGCTCCGAACACTGAAACTACTGCCCACTCCTCAATGCCTACTAGTGCATTACCCACCCAAGCAGAGAATCAATCTCTAGAAGACATTCCTACCCACCCAACTTCCTCAAATTCAACTCTACCCCTGCAACCTTCATCAAACAACCAATCCTCCCTTATTACTACCTTGCTACCTTATTCTCCATCATTCCGCAATACTCCCTATTCCACACGTCCCCGACCATCCACCACCACCAACCCTACAGATATCTTAAATACTCTGTTTAGCCCAGCTAAATGGGACCGATTTTTCGTGATCCCTGCTACAGCTCCTTACTCAGGCAAAACTCTTCTCTTTCAACAATGCCTACAAAAACAAGTAGGCAGAGTCCCTTTCTATACCAGACGCGATCGCTCCCGTCTGGTAACAGTCAGATCAGAAACTGAATCTATAGCACTATCAAATTTAACGGATCATTCTGGCAACCCCATTCCTGCAGAACCTCATCCAACCCTTAATACCTGTACCGGAACGGTCTCTCTCTCCCCAGCAAACTGCCCAGTCGATACCAAAGATTGGTCAGACTGTGGAGAAGACTTATTAGGATGCCTCAAAGACCAAGATGTGAAATCAGTACATTGCTACACCATTCCTCCTAAAGGTCAACGAAAGAATCCGACCAATATTGCCAAAATTACCTTCCGTACACATGACCTTCCCTTACGTATCTACATTGGTGGAAAATCCCTCCCTGTTCGACCATACCAACCCCCTCCCCGTCAATGTCAAAACTGTTGGCGCTTTGGACATCCTGCCAAACATTGCCGTTCCACAGACCGATGCCCCATATGTGCCCAACCTGGTCATAATCGATTAAACTGCTCAGCACAAACACGAACATGTGCTAACTGCGGCGGCCCCCATAATGTATTTTATAGAGGCTTACAAGTTTGAATCTGAGGTAGCAACTCTCAGATGCAAAAATGGTCTCACTTTACGTGAAGCCAGACAGGAAGCACGTCGACAAGGTTTCTCTCATACTCCATATTCTAGTAACATCATTCGCTCAGCCCCTCCCCCTCCACCCCAAAATGTCCCCATTTCCACTTCTACATTCTACATCCCTCAGACCAATTCCTTTGCCACTCTAAACCCAGACAGCCCAATCTCAACCACAGCTCCTACCTCAACTACAGCCCCAACACCAACCCCCCTCCCTCCCCGCACTACCCGCAGTAGACAGACTCAACGTTCTAACCGTTCTTCCCCTACAGCACAATCACCTCCACCTACCTATTTCCTTTATTCCTGAGACACCAGTCTCCTCTTTCCCCCCCCTTTATAAGAAAACCTTTATCCCACAAAACTCTTTCCCAAACCCAAATTTCCCTTGCAGAAACAATTACCTTCTCACAAAACTCTCCAACAAACTCCACTGCAGAAACAATGGATGACATTCAAAGCTATATGTTTGAGACACAAGATCCCATAACTCATGCTCCTTGATGTTTTCTAATGACTACGTTTATTGTAGTATCCAGTGTACTGTCATTACTTTCATTGAGATATGTTTCAATGATCTCTCTTCGCTTTACTGAGGTCTCCATCTAGAAAAAAGGTAATTGTTGAAGACCGCGACGCACCCTCGCAGAGACTAAGTCGAAAAAAATGATGTTTTCTGCATGAAATCCTATGATTTCATCGATTTTCGGCGTTGTTTCTTTTGCGAATGAATCGTTCAGGAGATCGTGTACCATTTCTCTATCGACGATCTTGATTTGATAGTCCCGTTAGCAGGGGAGGGCATCAAGTATATCAGGGAAATTATGGGGTAAAATAAGCTTAAATAAGAAGAATAACGATCAAAAATGCGTAAAACTAGCACAAAAAGCGCCTAAAATCGGCCAATGAAACTCTACGAATGTAACCGCCATCTTTGAAAGTTTACGGACTGACGCGAAATAAATAAAAAACTCTACGGGAACCCAACCCACATTTCTGTAAAACTCTACGGGAAAAAATTTCACCAGGGGTTCCAAACCCCCAAAAACGTATTGACCAATAAACCAACCTAATATATCAATATAAATTGCCGTGACTAGGCGTGGCCTTCGGCCACTGCCCGAGGGGAGGGTTGATGGGGGGCAAGCCCCCCAACACCCCTCAGGACACATTCTCTCCACCACGGTATGTACGGCAAGACAGAGCTGCATTCACACCGTAAAATAATAAACCAAATACCTTTATATCCAGAAACGTGAAACTTTCGTTTCTTTGTACTGTTGGGATTGCTTCGATTTTAATCACCTTTTTCGTCCTTTGGAGCTCTTGATGGGCTCAGATATAAAACTGGGATGGTTACTGAAGTCTAATTATTCTTCGATGCCACTGTAAAGGTCTGAAAAAAAAACCCAGAATCAACACAACACTGGAAACGCAACATTTCTCACCGGCTTTCAATCTCGAAATGAGCGGGGTTTGGGGAGCTGTCAACCTGTGGCTGGCGCAAGAAAGTGTGAAACACTCGATGCGCAGGATTCGATTTGAGGGTATAGATAAATATTAAAATAAGCAAATGAAGTATAATAACATTACTAAAAGACTTTAAAGGTATAAATGCGTACCACCAGACACAGATAATTAGCCAAATATCGTTTTGACAAGCGCGTAATGATACACGGACTAGTTCGCTAACGCAAAAATGCGTTCGTGGGTCAGTGTCGTGTTTTTCCTCGCAAGGTAAACAAGCTCATCGACTTTGAATTTGAAAGGCGGCCGCGCGTTATATTTTCGTCATTTAGCGGTGACTATAAGGCCGGTGCATCTTAAACTATACGCTATCCCCTTCTATTTTTCCCGCTCTATAAGATGGCGGTGTCCATTTTCCTCTCTCTACCCCGCCCCGGTCTTCAACCTCTACCATATATCTTACAGGTGAATCTTTACTACAACTGAGACTTAGAAACATAATTACCCTAGGAGATATATGTAGAACGATCTGATGTTTACAATCGACAAGGAAGAGATTATCAGCAAATAGAAAACGCGAGTAAGCAACGACGAGCGGGAATTTTAACCTCGCCAAGCGTGGCAACTCCTCGATGATGACATTCCAAAACCATATACATGAAGAATCGCAGATGTTCACGGAAAATGACAAGTTGATAAAATTGCATATTGCTTTTTCTACCCTTTTTATGTAAAGTAATGGCTCTATTTTGCTCTGTTTGCCTGGGAATCGTGTTGTATTAGTCACTTATGTGTGATCTAAAGAAATTCTAAAGCAGGTCACATTTTTCTACATCACAACACAGTATACCATAATTATATTGATAGTGTAAAAGGCATGTGTCTTCCTCATTTAATTTCTACAATGAATTCAATGTTTTCCATCTTTAATCAATATATATTTTTTCTCTTCTGAACTATCATTAAACGATTGTTCAGTACTTCTCTGTACTAATCTAAACTAGCTCACTCTGTATGTTTTGTTCTCCAAGATTTTACATTTTGACCTATTGTCCACGAATCGGCGATTTTTTACCACTGTGCGCCGACAAGCTCAAGGACGACGTGCCGGAGTGAGGGCGTCCCAGCAGACGCACATGGTTCGTCGTCCCTCGGCCGCGGACGCGAGACGAATCAGTGGAGACAATTATTTTGTTCTGATTTTACTACTAAGGAATGGCTCAAGCATCACCCCCGTTCTTCGAACTGTGGTAAGTTGGCCACGATAATATCAACAAATCTATTTTCAAACAGAATAGCAGCATGGAAGCTCTTGCTAATATACAGAAACTTGCCAAGCAAAACAATGGAAAGGCACTAATTTCTTGCCTGCTGCCACACAAATGTATTGTGTTATTGGTAACTGAAAAGCTAGAATAATAAAGTAAATTGTGAGGAAAAGATAATAAAGCAAATTTGGTAAGAAGGCGTCTTATTTCCACAAAGCGAAAGCACACGAATAAAACCTTTAATATGTTTCATAATCGCTTTGGCATTAATTTTCCCGTTATGGAAATGTAAATTTTCGTAACGGGAAGAGGATCGGGAACTATTTGTTCTCATTTCCATTCCGAACGGAATCTGCTGATGAAGGCGTCGCATTTTATTTACTTTTATTTTGTAATCATTTAATGCGGTGCTTGGTGCCCAAGTTCCTGTCCGTTAGCGTCTACATATAAAAATGAAACTCAAAGAAATGCCATTATTATCCCCTGCTTTATATTGCGCAATTTTATACAAGATCAATGTTTGATCTGGTCAGGTCTCGACTGAGGCCTCGCTTGGTGGATTTCTTTCCTCGGGGCAAAATATTCTGGCCAAGCATCATCTTTTAATGCTTGTTGTAAGCGACGTTTCAGGTCATTTGAGTATATTTTGCCAGGCTGCAAATCATAAAATTAGAAAGGGTTGGTTACTTTTAGACAATGAAAGTTGTGGCTTCAACTGCATATTTAGTGATAATATCACTGTGATCCCATGCTGGCCTTATATCTACTGTACTTGAGAGATGATTTAGACGACTTAAATATTCATCTTCATAAAATTCTGTCGTATGCAGTCCTCGACTGCTGACATCAATCTCAGGGAACACTTAGTGGTGTTCCTATATAGAGGTGTTTTCCTGTGACACCAGAATACAAATTGATATAATGAAGCTACAAGTAGTATATAGAAACATGGTTTTATTAGTAAATAGACTAGCTACTGGAAGTACGGACCAGCACAAACAAATGCGTCTTATTATTTTTTTTACTTTGAAAATGAAACACAGGTCTTTTTCCACTGGAAACTTTACTGCCATATGAAATACATAAAGTAGATTTTATTGTATGTTTTGAACGTCTCTGACAAGTGCTCTGCCGTGTAGAGCAGAAACACATACAACTCTGGAGCTGCAATGGGTAATAACTTGATGACTATGGATTATGATAGTGACTATATAATTTCAGCTAGAAATATGTATACAAATTATGATTCCTCTCAGTGCGGGAGACACCTTGGTATTTCCACTGGCACACACTTGCTGCGCCCGAGCAGAGGCAGCAGCAGCTGCCGCATGCCTTGTGTGAATACGATGTAGGGGAAGGGATGACACAAGGCTGCTCTTATGATACAATGTCACAAACCAAACAGCAATTTTTGTAATGACATTAAAAAAAAATCTGTAAAGAAATAATACTGTAGGAGTACCCTATGAAGTTTACTTTACCATTGGATTTTTATAACTTCAAAAGTTGATTTCACTATTGTGGTTAATCCATTAACATTCTACTTTCTATTTTGGAATTGTCTCCTGACAAAACATCCCACGTATTGCCTTTTTCTCACTCATCCAAACAGATATTTACAGACCAAGATGATTTGACACGCTCAGAAACTTCACAAATTCCTTCTTTCCTCGTGATTTCTATAAAAACTATTATGACACTTCAAAATGCAAAACACCAGTAAAATTATGACAAAAAAATATCCACACTTACTTTCAACTTTCACATGTGCAGGATTCAAGCATTTACAATTGTTTGAGATCACACAAAAATATTGATAGTATTACAACAAAGGAAGATATTACTGGTAATATGCACTTTTACAGCCAAGGCCTATTGCCTTGTAAAGACTACCTCTTCAACAGAGTACACTCTGAAGATGCCACATTCACACACCTGGAAACCAAAGAGGGGTTTGTTAAAATTCAGCAGAAACCAACAGCTGAAGAAAAACAGATGCTACTGGCTGTCCTCTCTCCTAGATTTTTATTATTGTATTTCAAATTAAGAGTCAATAAAATTGAAAAATAATAAATAACTTTCAACACATCTGGTCAATCAAAACCAATGAGCAAAACCGTAAGATCTCCTTAACTGTGAATCAGATACTTTCCAATGAAGTATGAGAGGAAAATGATCAGGTTGATGACTGTCACGTCCTGGCAAAGATATGGTCTTTGTGAAACCTTTTATGAAGTTTTATTCCTATAAACTGTAAGCAAAGAAGGAAAGGAGGAGCAAAGAAGAAGGTGGAAGAACACATGGAAAAAGGAGAGGAGGTAAGGAGAAGCTTGTAGAAAATGACTCAAGGAGAGAGTTAGGATCGAGGGAGGAAGAAAAGGGGAGAGATGAAAAACAAATTTCTGTAGACATTTGAGCAACAATGTAATACTCATATTTCTGGTTCGAATAACAAACTGCAGGTTCTCTATACGCATATATATTTTTTTTACATACACATTTCCTTGGAGGCTTCAAAAAATACTCACTCCGTGCAGCTTTCAGGAGTTGTTTAGTATTGCTATCTGGATACTGAAGTACTTTGCACTTTTAATAAATAAATATAGGTATAATACTAATAAAAGTAAAAAAAAAAATAACAGGAACAATAATGATTGTATATAGAGAATTACAATTATAAGAAAGGCCCTTGCACGAATCAGGTCCATCGAGCACATTTTGAACAGCCTTTCTCCAAGGAACTCTTGCTCGTCTCTCTCTCTGGGCCAAATAGACAAGGCAATTTCAAGCTCATTACATTTTGCAACAATAAGTGTGAACAAATTGCACAGCAATGCCTCATCCATCAAGGCTGCTCTCAACACTTGATTCTCAGGAAGAATCGACCGAAAGTGTCATATCTGCCATTTAATCAGTACAAAGCAGAATCCGTATTTCTGATAACTTGTAGCAACAATCTCTCTTACAAAATCCATATTCACTGTATTTGCCGGCAACAGGAGAAATTCAATATGCAATAAACGTTCCAGTCTTTATAGATAGGCCTACTTATATACATGGGGGGAACACAACATGAGCGAGAATGTAGAAGTTGTATAAACCTTGAAAAGATATCAACTCCCAGCTCCCTAGTTGGAAATAATATAAATTAGAAACAAAAATAAAAAATCACATATACAAATTGTTGGGAAACAAAAGAAAAAAAGAAAAAAAAATCTGCTTTGCATGCATCTGCTGTGTAAAGCAATGCATTTAATTTTCCAAAGACACAGATTCCTATAGCTGTCACTTCTCTGCCACTGAAGTGTAATTACTGTCCATTTTCTTTCTCTTCATTCCACCTTTTCCACAGATTATGCAATAAAACTGCCACCTCTTCCTAGTCCTTTTCTTCGCTGGGCTGAACTACTCCTCCTCCTTCTCTTTTGCTAGAGCTACATGTTCCACTCCAAGCACATGAGAGCTGGGAGAAAGGGGTGAGAGCAAAGGGGGCAGGGAGGGGGCAGGAGGGGGAGGCAAGGGAAGAGCTATCTGGGCCAGTCAATGATGATACAGGCACCTGACAGCCGCCCTGCCCCTGTTCTGCTTCCCTGAGTGCAGGTTGCAGAGTCTGGTGCCTTGAGCTGAGCTTCTGATCGGCCAGGGCAGCCCTGAGTGAAGCCCCTTCCTCTTGCTGCTCTTCCTCAGCCTCACTTCTGGAGCAGTGCACTTGCTCCAAGTCACGCACTATAAATAAGGTCTTATTTCTGCTTACCTTACATGATAATTAACATGTACCTGCAGAAAGAGAACATAGATGGTTAGACCATGTACACATATATAAATTTACTTGTACAAAAGCATGACTGACTTGGCACAAGCATAAATGTAGTTGTTAATGTTAAATCATTAGTGTTTTGAACTTGCAAGGAATTCAACCAATGCTTCCATCTCTTCCAACTAACAAAATTATACACTTGACAAGACTAGATCCAAAGAGCAATAGGGATTTTTCTTTGTCTTTACCTAAAAATACTAGGTTGGCAACTTTGTTCTTTTCCGAGCAATTGCATCTTCAACTGCACGGAGCTGTTTGAGAAGTTCCTCCCTTCGATTGGCTTGGGGCTTCTTTGCCTGCGGAGGGGCAGCTGGAATGGGGGCAGGGGGGCTTCGTACCACGACCTGTGGCAAAAGGCAGAGGGGATGTCACTTGATGAATTACACAATTCACAAAAGAGAGAACAAAAAGATGACAAAATACATTACCCAATGTACAAGTACTTTGGAATACATGACGATATACAACTTAATAAAAATGGCAATACAGTATGTGACTAACCACTATCAGCCATAACTAAATGGTGAACAGTTAAAAACAAGTTGACTTCTTCTAAAACATGAAAGTATGAAATGCAAAAGCTTACTTTCTGTGGCGGTGGCTCTGGGGGTGGGCTGTCTGGCTTGCGCTTGCGGATGACTTTTCCGTCTGTGTCCGACTCACCGCCTGAAATGCAAGACAATTTTTTAAAGTCTTGGCATGATGCTGAAGTCTTAATTGTACAAGAACAAAAAATAAGTAGGCTATTTCTTCTCAATACCTTTATTTGGCTTATCTGGAATATCAGATGCTTATTATTATTACTTTATTCTACCAGTAGTCATTACAGCCACTTCCATCACCTTTAAACTCTTTCTTAGCCTTCTGATTGGCACCATGCACTAGCTATCCTTCTGGTGCTGCAGCCTATACTTACTGTCATCTTCCTGTGGCAGCACTGGCTTATCCAGGCGTCTCATGGCCGACCCCTTCAGCGTCAGCTTGATCTGCTGCTTCTGTCCTGAGAGCTGAAAATGTAGGGAATTCATTCAAATATGAGCCATCTTGTTGACATGAGCAAAAGACCATCACGTCATGAGGGGTGGGTGATGTGAACATCCATCAAGGGAAAATTTGGCTATGGGCTGGGGGACACAACTTGCTGTTATGAGCATTTTTGGGCCCAAGGCTGGGGGTGGTGGAAAAGACTCACCACAAGTCCACAAACCTCTTGGAGGATGATTAGACTCATTTGGTGTTTTGGAAGGGGACTTTGCTTTTTTCCCATTGACAAACATGTGTGGAATGTGGTGTGTGTGAGCCATGACTGGAAGAGTGCCAGCTCAGCATCCCATTCCCAGCTGCTGCGACTGCTGGTGCAGGTTGTGTTACAGAAAAATGAATGAATGAATGAATAAAAAAATCTTGCCCACAGTTATGAACTCCAAGAGGGAGGAATGGAGTCTGTGCAAAGAGAACAGTCTATTACCATATGGGTAAAGGAAATCAAATGATGGATATGGACGTTGGATAATGGAAGAAAAAAAAAAAAAATAAAAAATAAAAAAACTTATGCATAAGAGAAAATAACATCACCGCCAC
>NW_027213951.1:15000-18265 GCF_042767895.1 Penaeus vannamei | reverse complement strand
AGAGAGAGAGAGAGAGCGAGAGCGAGCGAGCAGAGAGAGAGAGAGAGAGAAAGAAAGAGCGAGAGCGTGAGCGAGCGAGCGAGAGAGAGCGAGAGATAGAGAGAAAGAAAGAGAGAGAGAGACATCAACTGAAATCCGAAGACAGTTTCCAAGACGCCTCTGCGACGAGAGAGAAGAAGACGAAGGGAATCTCGTCTTGTGACTTGAGACTCCTTATTTAAGTGTCGGTTCACCTTCTGCGAAAGACTCCAATATACACACACACACGCACGCACACACACGCATGAACGAACGCACGCACGTATACAAGCACTAAAGCAAACCCACGTACTCACACGCGCACGCATACGTACACGAACACACACACACACACACACACACACACACACACACACAGACACACACACACACACACACACACACACACACACACACACACACACACACACACACACACACACACACACACACACACACACACACACACACACACACACACACACACACACACACACACACACACACCCACGTACACACACCACAGATTTAGCTTCCATATATAAGTTATTCATCATTTATTGATCTGATTTCCGAAAGCAATAATAACAAAAAAAAGGAAAAATGATATGAATATGATCAATAGTTAATACTAATCAAATATGCCAACTGTAAATAGGATATAGAATGATTGAAATAAAAGAAATTGCGAATGAATCTATTGAAAAGATTTATATAAAAACCCGAGACTTTTGTGACCTTGAAGACAAAATTAGGGGGCGGGGGAAGGAGGAGGAGAGGAGGGGGAGGGGAGGGGGCCTAAGGGAGAAGCGAGAGGAGGGGAGGGTGAGGGGCAAGGAGGAGAGGAGGGAGGAGGGGACCTAAGGGAAGAGAGAGGGGTGGGGAGACAGGAGGAGGAGAGGAGGGGAGGGGGGCCTAAGGGAGAAGGAGAGGAGGTGGGGTGGGGAGGGCCAAGGAGGAGGAGAGGAGGGGGAGGGGAGGGGCCTAAGGAGAAGCGAGAGGAGGGGAGGGGCGGGGAGGGGGCAGGAGGAGGGAGGAGGGAAGGGGCCTAAGGAGAAGCGAGGGCGAGGGAGGGGAAGGGGGCAAGAGGAGAGGAGGGGAGGGTAGAGGACCTAAGGAGAAGCAGAGGAGGCGAGGGAGGGAGGGCCAAGAGAAGCGAGAGGAGGGGAGGAGGGGTCAGGAGAAGGAGGGTGGGGGGAGGGGGCCAAGGAGGAGGGAGAGGAGGGGGGGGGGGGCGGGGGAAGGGGGGGGGGCCAAGGAAGAGAGAGGAGGGGGGGGGAGGGGACCTAAGAGAGAAGCGAGAGGAGGGGGAGGGGGGGGGGAGGGGGCCAAGGAGGAGGAGAGGAAAGGGAGTGGGACCTAGGGAAGCGAGGCAGGGGAGGGAGGGCCAAGGAGGAGGAGAGGAGGGGAGGGAGGGGTGGGGGAGGGGGCCAAGGAGGAGGAGAGGAGGGGGAGGTGGGCCCTAAGGGAGAAGGAGAGGAGGGGGGTGGGGAGGGGGCTAAGGAGGAGGAGAGGAGGGGAGGGAGGGGACCTAAGAGAGAAGCGAGGGGAGGGACGGGGAGGGGAGGGGAGGGGGGAGGTAGGGTTGCAAGGTGCATATTTGTTTACTTATTTACGATGTGGCATCCTTGCATGCGACAGTGACAGGATCTGACGTGTCTTGTGTCGCTCTTTTCTTATTTCTTTTTCGTATTATTATTATTGTTATCATTATCATTATTATTATCATCTTTATTGATATGTGATTATTGTTATCGTTATCATATTATTATTATAATTTTATTGTTATTACTTTTATCAATATTATTATTTATTGTTATTATCATCATATTATTATTATCATTATTATTATTATCACTATTATCATTATTATTTCTATTATTATCATCATTATCATCATAATTCTTATCATTGTTATTTAATTAGCATCATTAATATTATTATTATTATTATCATTAATATTATTATTATCATTATCATTGTTATTATTGTAATCATTTTATCGCTACCATTATCATTATATCTCATCCTCTTTAATTTTCCCTCCATTCTGCTTTTTTATCAACATCTCTCGCATTCACATAATTTGATGTTACGTTATTTGTTACAGATTATCAAATAATCAATTTGCACTACGTTTCACTCTCGCATTTCCATCCTCATCATCTTTATTAAGTCATTTCGTAATCATTATGTTCGGTATTTATTTTATACATTATACATTATCATTACAAAATTGCTCTATCATAAGACATGAAATATTGACTGAATTCCGGGTGAGGATAACCATCCCCCTCCCCCCTCCCCCCCCCAAAAAAAAAGAAGGAATAATAACAACAAAACTGAAAAAAAACAAGAAAAATAAAAAAGGGGAAAAAAAAATCATACACAATAAAGATAATTCCACATAATTCTACCTTGAATTCTAAGCTAATGCGATCCAATCCCTTTATTCTCGAAAAGGAGGGAAAAATGTACTAAACATTTTGGACTCTCAGGAGATTTCCATTTTCTATTCAGTCGGTTTCCCATAGAAGCTCTTTGACCTCATTTTTCCCCCTGTCTCGGGTCACGCAGCGAGTGGGAGAGGGAGAGGGAGGAGGAGAGGGAGAGGGAGAGGGAGAGGGAGAGGGAGAGGGGGAGAGGGAGAGGGAGAGGGAGGAGGAGAGGGGGAGAAAGGGAGGGAGGAGAGGGAGAGAGGAGGAGGGAGAGAGAGGAAGGGAAGGGGGGAAGGGGAGAGGGAGAGGAGAGGGAGAGAGAGAGAGAGGGAGAGGAGGAGAGGGAGAGGGAGAGAGAGGGAGGAGAGGAGAGGAGAGGGAGGGAGGGAGAGGAGAGGGAGGGTAGGAGGAGGGGGGGAGAGGGAGGGGGAGAGGGAGAAGGAGAGGGAGGAGAGGGAGAGGAGAGGAGAGAGGGGAGTGAGGGAGAGGAGAGAGGGGAGTGAGGGAGAGGAGAGAGAGGAGAGAGGGAGAGAGAGAGGAGAGGGGAGAGGGAGAGGGAGGGGAGAGAGGAGAGAGGAGAGAGAGAGGGGAGAGGGGGAGAGGGAGAGGAGAGAGAGGGAGAGGGAGAGGGAGGAGGAGAGGAGAGGGAGGGGAGAGGGAGAGGGGGAGAAGGAGAAGGTGAGGGAGAGGTTGAGGGAGAGGAGGGAAAGAAGAAGGTTGAGAGGGAAAAGGAGAGTTCGAGTGAAAAGGAAAAGAGAGAAGGGAGAGAAAGAGAGAGGAAACACACACACACACACGCACACAGGCAC
>NW_027213950.1:5000-7500 GCF_042767895.1 Penaeus vannamei | reverse complement strand
GAGGTCACATAAGCATTATCTTCGTCGTTGTTGATGCATCCTTTAATAATCCATCAAATAATAACGTGGTTGATTACTGCGGTTATCCAAATGCATGCCTTTGATTATCTGCACATCTAGTGGCAATACCATAACACCAAGGACATACAGGAAATCTGCAGGAAGAAATTCCCCAAATTCTAATTTAATTTAAAGAATATAATTACCATCATTATTGGTGCTGTTATTATTATTATTATCTTTACTATATTACTAAAGATAATGATAACAACAGCAACGATAATGATGGTAATTATTTTCTCTCTATTAAGCGTAGCCAACGTGGTGAAATGTGGTTACGAGCAGACTGACGGACAAAGAAACCTTCAGCTGCCAATTCGTAATTTCAGTGCTACAGTTGTGACCAGGCGTCGTCTGGCGGAGAACACATTGGCTAGTCCTCAGGCGTGACTAATCGCCAGCGGACCCCCAAAGCTTGTTCTGTTGTCGGCTTCGTCTCCTTGGTCTGGTCTGCCGCACATCTGTTCCGATCATATCTCCTAAAGCCAAATCTCACATTTCCTTCGAATGCTTCATATTCCCTGATCAGAACCTATAAAAATATAACAGAACATGATGATATTACCTCCGGTCAGTCAAATTCTACACCTAGGATGAGGATTCATGTATGAAATTTTGATATCGCTGAATATGCTGCCTCAGTCATTAAAGGCATTCAATTATATTTTTTATCATTACCATTATGGCATTAATGATAATCATACTATTGATTTTACATTATTATTAATACAATGATAATGATTATAATTGTAAAATATATTGAAATATAATATGTATAATATTAACAGAGAAAACAGTAGTAGTAAATGTAGTAGTTGTAGCAATTATAATGATATTACAATGGCACTAATATTAATGTTAAAAATAGTCATAATGATATTTAGAATGATATCAATAATAATGTAATAATGATAGATATCCTTATTGTTACTAAAATTCTTTCTCCTATTATTGTTGTAATCATCAAGTTATTATAATTATTATTATTGTTATTATTATAATTGCTATTATTATTACTATCATTATCATTATTGTCATTATTATTTTTTTACCATTGTTTTTATTATTATCATTATAAATGATATCACTATCATTAATATAATATTATATGATAATATTATCATGATCTTTATAACTATTATCGTAATTATTGCTATTATGATTACTATAATTATTATGATTAACATTATCTTGATTATCACAATGATAGTTACTCCGATCTTCATTACTATTATTTTTATTATTATAGTTATAATGATTATCATCATTATTATTATTATCAATCTTAATCTTATCATGATTGTTATCATTGTTATTATTATAATTATAATAATTAATGTTTATGGTCATTATTATTATAATAATAATGATAATAATGATGATGATATTAATAATAATAATAATAATAATAACATTAATTATAACAATAATAATAATAATAATAATAATAATAATAATAATGATAATAATAATGATAATAATAATAATAATAATTATTATTATTATTATTATTATTATTATTATTATGATAATAACAGTGATAATAAGAAAGTAATGAATAAAAGTTTTAATGATAATGCAAATGACGATAATGGTAATGGTTATAGTGACAGAAATTATAACGATTAAAATAATGACATTGATAATAGTAATACTAGTGATTGGCAATGTATATTGCAAGTATTCAAAGACCATACAGTTTCCAGCAACTTCTCAATTGTCACAAAGAACTAGCCAGTTTCGTTGAGTCTCTTCAGGGACTTATTTTCAGTCATTGCCAAGACCTTCCTGCTTTTAGTATTTTTCAATGAGTCCAGCGAGTTGTGTATTACTTTGAACTATTGCACATTATTTACCGGTATTTTATTACCTTTACATGTTCTCTGTATGTTTTATCTCTCTCACCTCTGTTTTTACTGCTTATATTTCTTTTGCTTCTGCTTTTAGTTTTCAGGTTTTATTGAATCTTTTCCATAAAAGGCTCTATCACACTAGCACTTTTTCCGTCAATTTCTGGGGTTCCGTCTGAATTTGCAGGATCGTCTACAAACAGAGCGCCTCCCAGACCAAGACGGTTACGACCGTTTCCGTCTGATTAATTTCCGTATGGATAGGATGAGTGAATGTAAACATCAGCTAATATCTTAGAACATTCGTATATACAATATACATTATCATATTTCTTTAAAATAACGTAATATGTATGAGAATGTTCGTGTGATTCCCGAGGCCTCACTCTATAGCGCCATGTTTGCTTACTTGATTTCCATACGGAGTTCATTCGGAAACGCAAAAAATTGACGGAAAAAGTGCAAGTGTGATAGGGCCCTAATTACGATCTCGGTCAAGCTTTAGTATTGTTTTAACTACTGCTTACCTATTTGTTTTAACTACTTACCTATAATCGTTCTACATTGTCGCTTTTACCACTGAGTTTACC
>NW_027213948.1:37500-50703 GCF_042767895.1 Penaeus vannamei | reverse complement strand
GGGAGAGGTGTATGGAGAGAGGATGGTGAAAGGAGGGGGAGAGGTGAGGGAGTGGAGGGAAAGGAGGGAGAGTAGATGGGTGGGAGAGAGTGGGGTTGGGGGAGGGGGGTGGGGAGAGTAGATGGGTGGAAGAGAGTGGGGTTGGGGGAGGGGGGAGGGAGAGAGGTAGGAGTGGGGGATGGAATGGGGGAAGGAAGGGGGAGAGGGGAGGTAGAGGGAGAGGGGGGGTTGAGGGAGAGGGGAGGTAGAGGGAGAGAGAAAGAGAGAGAGAGAGAGAGAGAGAGAGAGAGACAGAGACAGAGACAGAGACAGAGACAGAGACAGAGACAGAGACAGAGACAGAGAAAGAGACAGAGAAAGAGACAGAGAAAGAGACAGAGAAAGAGAGACGAGAGACAAACAGACACATATAGACACACAAACACACATGAAGAGACCGAGAGACAGGCCAGAGAGGAGCCCGGCCCCAAAACAATCCACACAATCTAGCACACACAATCCAAACGTTTTACAGAGCCTTTCCGACCTCCAGCCCTCGTCCCGATGTGTTCACTCCTCTTGTGGCCTCCGCGATTCGTGATGAGTACCTTATCCACGAGGATTTGCTACCGGCTTTTATCCTGGTACTTGTTATCTTTTGCTCTTGTGGTTGTCACCCAACTTGACCTCGGCAGGAGCTTTCAGATGTTGACAAGCTGACCCAAGTTTCTCAGTGAGATTTAGCTCCGTGGGGTCGTGTCTTTGGTGTTCGTATGTGTGCATTTGGACTTGCGGTTCTTGGTTAAACTGTGTACGTTTGGTCATGTGTATAGGCCTAGTTAGGTAACTTCTGCTTCTTATTTCCTGTCCTAAGTTATATCAACTTTGTGTGGTTCAAGTTATAAGTAGGCCTACTTATATAAGTTTTGCTTCTCATCCTATGGTGTACGTATCATTTTCTTTACATTCGCTGTTAAATTTATTCAATTTTCCCATTTTAAAATGCGAAACAAATCCTTACAGAAACCGGTTATATTTACTTTACAAATATCTCATTCGGCAGAAAAATAACCTCCACGATATACAGATTTATCGAGTAGAGGAGTAATTATATCAAGGAATGTATATTGATAATTTAACTCGAGATTCACAGGATTGAAGACTTTTTTCAAGCTTTACGTAGTGTTAGTCGTCTAGTATTATTTGTCTTAGAGTAATTATATCATGAAATACATGCTGATATCTTTAACGGAGGTTTGACATTTCCCTCACTATTTTACAACGTATATTTTTCACCTCTCTTATTCTTGCCAAGGAGTTATGAGTACCATGAGTATCCGATTTTATTTCTTCTTTCATAGCTAG
The DNA here is from genome assembly GCF_042767895.1 of Penaeus vannamei. Lineage (NCBI taxonomy): Eukaryota > Metazoa > Arthropoda > Malacostraca > Decapoda > Penaeidae > Penaeus > Penaeus vannamei. Next base: position 49,359 of record NW_027213948.1, on the reverse strand, counting down.
AGTAAGGGAGCTTCATCAACGTCACTATGGCTGTTCTACCAACATACTGAGTTTGTGATTAATATTTTCCAGAATTCCTTTTATCTTCGTTCTTGTCAGTGGGGTAACACCACTATTATCTTCATTATTCTTTTTGCTATTTTGATAACGATAGGGATGGTATTATTGATTAAGAGGGTTGCTCTTGTTTTTAATTCTTGTTATAGTTATTCTTACTACGAATTTTACGATTGTTAACGTATTTGATGTGGTTGATGTTAGCTTCGCGATAATTAGTAACTTTACTTGTTGTTGTCAATAGGTCAATATTGCATAAAAACAAAGATCCTTACCCCCTCTCCAAAAAAAAAAATATAATAAAAAAAAATAATAATAAATAAATAAAATAAATAAATAATAATAATAATAATAAATAAATAAAATAAATAAATAATAATAATAATAATAAAATAAAAATAAAATCAGGAAGCAAATAAATAAATGAGATACACAGAAAAATAAATACGAGCATAATCAAATACCAGCAATTTAGCTTCTATTCTCTATAGACCTTATAATCATATGCTAATTCAACAGATGAAATATTACAAACATTAATAATCACAGCAAACAAATTCAGTTTTAGTTGGAAATGCATTTGATTCAGCTGCATAATATATCTGTTTTCTAAATATACATATGAATGGATGCATTAACATTAACATAAATTGAACCGAGTAAATGAGAACCATGTAGAATAGTAGTGCACATAATGCTTTTAATTAATTATATCTTGAATTCCGTACGATTTATGAAATCCCTAAAATGATCAAACAAGTTTATTCTATCTTCATTAATTGTTATACATTTGTCATCGGACGGTTTGGAATGTAATTATTACGTAATTAAATTGCCTAAATTCTTACAAACAGGGAAAACCGCAGGCAGCGAATACAAAAATGGAAAAAATAATAATAACAATAATAATGATAATAATGATATTAATAATAACATTGATGATAATAATAATGGTAATGATGATGATGATGATAATGAGGAGGGTGAGGATGAGGATGATGATGTGATGATGATGATGATGATGATGATGATGGTGATGGTGATGATGATGATGATGATGATGATGATGATGATGATGATGATGATGATGATGATGATGATGATGATGATAATAATAATAATAGTAATGATGGTGATGATGATAATAGTAATAATAATAATAATAACACTACAACTACTACTACTACCACTAACAATAACAACAATAATAATAGTAATAACAATAATAATATATGATAATGGCAGCGATTATAATGATGTTAGAAATTACAATACTGATGATAATGATGATACTGGTGAGGACAATAACAATGATAGTGATGATGATAATGATCATTGTTATGGGCAACACACTCATAAATAAAATTTCACGAAATGTTTCCAAGGTGATTGACCAGTTAAAAAGAAAGAAAAAAATAAACGCATCCAACAGAAAAGATAGAAATGGAAGCAGAAACATCACTACAATAATGTCAACCATAATACTAAAATTGATAAGAATAATAGTTATAAGAATAAGAATAATAGTTATAAGAATAAGAATAATAGTTATAAGAATAAGAATAATAGTTATAAGAATAAGAATAATAGTTATAAGAATAAGAAAATTAGTTATAAGAATAAGAATAATAGTTATAAGAATAAGAATAATAGTTATAAGAATAAGAATAATAGTTATAAGAATAAGAATAATAGTTATAAGAATAAGAATAATAGTTATAAGAGTAAGAATAATAGTTATAAGAATAAGAATAATAGTTATAAGAATAAGAATAATAGTTATAAGAATAAGAATAATAGTTATAAGAATAAGAATAATAGTTATAAGAATAAGAAAATTAGTTATAAGAATAAGAATAATAGTTATAAGAATAAGAATAATAGTTATAAGAATAAGAATAATAGTTATAAGAATAAGAATAATAGTTATAAGAATAAGAATAATAGTTATAAGAATAAGAATAATAGTTATAAGAATAAGAATAATTAGTTATAAGAATAAGAATAATAGTTATAAGAATTAGAATAATAGTTATAAAAATAAGAATAATAGTTATAAGAATAAAAATAATTAGTTATAAGAATAAGAATAATAGTTATAAGAATAAGAATAATAGTTATAAGAATAAGAATAATAGTTATAAGAATAAGAATAATAGTTATAAGAATAAGAATAATAGTTATAAGAATAATAATAATAGTTATAAGAATAATAATAATAGTTATAAGAATAAGAATAATAGTTATAAGAATAAGAATAATAGTTATAAGAATAAGAATAATTAGTTATAAGAATAAGAATAATAGTTATAAGAATAAGAATAATAGTTATAAGAATAAGAATAATAGTTATAAGAAAAAAAACAATAGTTATAAGAATAATAATAATTGTTATAAGAATAATAATAATAGTTATAAGAATAAGAATAATAGTTATAAGAATAAGAATAATAGTTATAAGAATAAGAATAATAGTTATAAGAATAAGAATAATAGTTATAAGAATAAGAATAATAGTTATAAGAATAAGAATAATAGGTATAAAAATAAGAATAATAGTTATAAGAATAAGAATAATAGTTATAAGAATAAGAATAATAGTTATAAGAATAAGAATAATAGTTATAAGAATAAGAATAATAGTTATAAGAATAATAGTTATAAGAATAAGAATAATTAGTTAAAAGGAATAAGAATAATAGTTATAAGAATAATAGTTATAAGAATAAGAATAATTAGTTATAAGAATAAGAATAATAGTTATAAGAATAAGAATAATAGTTATAAGAATAAGAATAATAGTTATAAGAAAAAAACAATAGTTATAAGAATAATAATAATTGTTATAAGAATAAGAATAATAGTTATAAGAATAAGAATAATAGTTATAAGAATAAGAATAATAGTTATAAGAATAATAGTTATAAGAATAAGAATAATTAGTTATAAGAATAAGAATAATAGTTATAAGAATAATAGTTATAAGAATAAGAATAATTAGTTATAAGAATAAGAATAATAGTTATAAGAATAAGAATAATAATTATAAGAATAAGAATAATAGTTATAAGAATAAAAACAATAGTTATAAGAATAATAATAATTTTTATAAGAATAAGAATAATAGTTATAAGAATAAGAATAATAGTTATAAGAATAAGAATAATAGTTATAAGAATTAGAATAATAGTTATAAGAATAAGAATAATAGTTATAAGAATAAGAATAATTAGTTATAAGAATCAGAATAATTAGTTATAAGAATAAGAATAATAGTTATAAGAATAAGAATAGTAGTTATAAGAATAAGAATAATAGTTATAAGAATAAGAATAATAGGTATAAGAATAAGAATAATAGTTATAAGAATTAGAATAATAGTTATAAGAATAAGAATAATAGTTATAAGAATAAGAATAATAGTTATAAGAATAATAGTTATAAGAATAAGAATAATTAGTTATAAGAATAAGAATAATAGTTATAAGAATTAGAATAATAGTTATAAGAATAAGAATAATAATTATAAGAATAAGAATAATTAGTTATAAGAATAAGAATAATAGTTATAAGAATAAGAATAATAGTTATAAGAATAATAGTTATAAGAATAAGAATAATTAGTTATAAGAATAAGAATAATAGTTATAAGAATTAGAATAATAGTTATAAGAATAAGAATAATAATTATAAGAATAAGAATAATTAGTTATAAGAATAAGAATAATAGTTATAAGAATAAGAATAATAGTTATAGGAATAAGAATAATTAGTTATAAGAATAGGAATAATAGTTATAAGAATAAGAATAATAGTTATAAGAATAAGAATAATAGTTATAAGAATTAGAATAATAGTTATAAGAATAAGAATAATAGTTATAAGAATAAGAATAATTAGTTATAAGAATCAGAATAATTAGTTATAAGAATAAGAATAATAGTTATAAGAATAAGAATAATAGTTATAAGAATAAGAATAATAGTTATAAGAATAAGAATAATAGTTATAAGAATAAGAATAATAGTTATAAGAATAAGAATAATTAGTTATAAGAATAAGAATAATAGTTATAAGAATAAGAATAATAGTTATAAGAATAAGAATAATAGTTATAAGAATAAAAACAATAGTTATAAGAATAATAATAATTGTTATAAGAATAAGAATAGTTATAAGAATAAGAATAATAGTTATTAGAATAAGAATAATAGTTATAAGAATAAGAATAATAGTTATAAGAATAAGAATAATAGTTATAAGAATAAGAATAATAGTTATAAGAATAAGAATAATAGTTATAAGAATAAGAATAATAGTTATAAGAATAAGAATAATAGTTATAAGAATAAGAATAATAGTTATAAGAATAAGAATAATAGTTATAAGAATAATAGTTATAAGAATAAGAATAATTAGTTATAAGAATAAGAATAATAGTTATAAGAATAAGAATAATAGTTATAAGAATAAGAATAATAGTTATAAGACTAAAAACAATAGTTATAAGAATAATAATAATTGTTATAAGAATAAGAATAATAGTTATAAGAATAAGAATAATAGTTATAAGAATAAGAATAATAGTTATAAGAATAATAGTTATAAGAATAAGAATAATTAGTTATAAGAATAAGAATAATAGTTATAAGAATAATAGTTATAAGAATAAGAATAATTAGTTATAAGAATAAGAATAATAGTTATAAGAATAAGAATAATTGTTATAAGAATAAGAATAATAGTTATAAGAATAAAAACAATAGTTATAAGAATAATAATAATTGTTATAAGAATAAGAATAATAGTTATAAGAATCAGAATAATTAGTTATAAGAATAAGAATAATAGTTATAAGTATTAGAATAATAGTTATAAGAATAAGAATAATAGTTATAAGAATAAGAATAATAGTTATAAGAATAAGAATAATAGTTATAAGAAGAAGAAGAATAGTTATAAGAATAAGAAGAATTTGTTATAAGAATAAGAATAATAGTTGTAAGAATTAGAATAATAGTTATAAGAATAAGAATAATAGTTATAAGAATAAGAATAATAGTTATAAGAATAAGAATAATAGTTATAAGAATAAGAATAATTAGTTATAAGAATAAGAATAATAGTTATAAGAATAAGAATAATAGTTATAAAAATTAGAATAATAGTTATAAGAATAAGAATAATAGTTATAAGAATGAGAATAATTAGTGATAAGAATAAGAATAATAGTTATAAGAATAAGAATAATAGTTATAAGAATAAGAATAATAGTTATAAGAATAAGAATAATAGTTATAAGAATAAGAATAATAGTTATAAGAATAAGAATAATAGTTATAAGAATAAGAATAATAGTTATAAGAATAAGAATAATAGTTATAAGAATAAGAATAATAGTTATAAGAATAAGAATAATAGTTATAAGAATAAGAATAATAGTTATAAGAATAAGAATAATAGTTATAAGAATAAGAATAATAGTTATAAGAATAAGAATAATAGTTATAAGAATAAGAATAATTAGTTATAAGAATAAGAATAATAGTTATAAGAATTAGAATAATAGTTATAAGAATAAGAATAATAGTTATAAGAATAAGAATAATAGTTATAAGAATAAGAATAATTAGTTATAAGAATAAGAATAATAGTTATAAGAATTAGAATAATAGTTATAAGAATAAGAATAATAGTTATAAGAATAAGAATAATAGTTATAAGAATAAGAATAATAGTTATAAGAATAAGAATAATAGTTATAAAAATAAGAATAATTAGTTATAAGAATAAGAATAATAGTTATAAGAATAAGAATAATAGTTATAAGAATAAGAATAATAGTTATAAGAATAAGAATAATAGTTATAAGAATAAGAATAATAGTTATAAGAATAAGAATAATAGCTATAAGAATAAGAATAATTAGTTATAAGAATAAGAATAATAGTTATAAGAATAAGAATAATAGTTATAAGAATAAGAATAATAGTTATAAGAATAAGAATAATAGTTATAAGAATAAGAATAATAGTTATAAGAATAAGAATAATAGTTATAAGAATAAGAATAATAGTTATAAGAATAAGAATAATAGTTATAAGAATAAGAATAATTAGTTATAAGAATAAGAATAATAGTTATAAGAATAAGAATAATAGTTATAAGAATAAGAATAATAGTTATAAGAATAAGAATAATAGTTATAAGAATAAGAATAATAGTTATAAAAATAAGAATAATTAGTTATAAGAATAAGAATAATAGTTATAAGAATAAGAATAATAGTTATAAGAATAAGAATAATAGTTATAAGAATAAGAATAATAGTTATAAGAATAAGAATAATAGTTATAAGAATAAGAATAATAGCTATAAGAATAAGAATAATTAGTTATAAGAATAAGAATAATAGTTATAAGAATAAGAATAATAGTTATAAGAATAAGAATAATAGTTATAAGAATAAGAATAATAGTTATAAGAATAAGAATAATAGTTATAAGAATAAGAATAATAGTTATAAAAATAAGAATAATTAGTTATAAGAATAAGAATAATAGTTATAAGAATAAGAATAATAGTTATAAGAATAAGAATAATAGTTATAAGAATAAGAATAATAGTTATAAAAATAAGAATAATTAGTTATAAGAATAAGAATAATAGTTATAAGAATAAGAATAATAGTTATAAGAATAAGAATAATAGTTATAAGAATAAGAATAATAGTTATAAGAATAAGAATAATAGTTATAAGAATAAGAATAATAGTTATAAGAATAAGAATAATAGTTATAAGAATAAGAATAATAGTTATAAGAATAAGAATAATTAGTTATAAGAATAAGAATAATAGTTATAAGAATAATAGTTATAAGAATAAGAATAATTAGTTATAAGAATAAGAATAATAGTTATAAGAATAAGAATAATTGTTATAAGAATAAGAATAATAGTTATAAGAATAAAAACAATAGTTATAAGAATAATAATAATTGTTATAAGAATAAGAATAATAGTTATAAGAATAAGAATAATAGTTATAAGAATAAGAATAATAGTTATAAGAATAAGAATAATAGTTATAAGAATTAGAATAATAGTTATAAGAATAAGAATAATAGTTATAAGAATAAGAATAATTAGTTATAAGAATAAGAATAATAGTTATAAGAATTAGAATAATAGTTATAAGAATAAGAATAATAGTTATAAGAATAAGAATAATTAGTTATAAGAATAAGAATAATAGTTATAAGAATAAGAATAATAGTTATAAGAATAAGAATAATTAGTTATAAGAATAAGAATAATAGTTATAAGAATAAGAATAATAGTTATAAGAATAAGAATAATAGTTATAAGAATAAGAATAATAGTTATAAGAATTAGAATAATAGTTATAAGAATAAGAATAATAGTTATAAGAATAAGAATAATTAGTTATAAGAATCAGAACAATTAGTTATAAGAATAAGAATAATAGTTATAAGAATAAGAATAATAGTTATAAGAATAAGAATAATAGTTATAAGAATAAGAATAATAGGTATAAGAATAAGAATAATAGTTATAAGAATTAGAATAATAGTTATAAGAATAAGAATAATAGTTATAAGAATAAGAATAATAGTTATAAGAATAAAAGTTATAAGAATAAGAATAATTAGTTATAAGAATAAGAATAATAGTTATAAGAATAATAGTTATAAGAATAAGAATAATTAGTTATAAGAATAAGAATAATAGTTATAAGAATAAGAATAATAGTTATAAGAATAAGAATAATAGTTATAAGAATAAGAATAATAGTTATAAGAATCAGAATAATTAGTTATAAGAATAAGAATAATAGTTATAAGAATAAGAATAATAGTTATAAGAATAAGAATAATAGTTATAAGAATAAGAATAATAGTTATAAGAATAAGAATAATAGTTATAAGAATAAGAATAATAGTTATAAGAATAAGAATAATAGTTATAAGAATAAGAATAATAGTTATAAGAATAAGAATAATAGTTATAAGAATAAGAATAATAGTTATAAGAATAAGAATAATTGATATAAGAATTAGAATAATAGTTATAAGAATAAGAATAATAGTTATAAGAATAAGAATAATAGTTATAAGAATAAGAATAATAGTTATAAGAATAAGAATAATTAGTTATAAGAATAAGAAGAACTAGTTATAAGAATAAGAATAATAGTTATAAAAATAAGAATAATAGTTATAAGAATAAGAATAATAGTTATAAGAATGAGAATAATTAGTGATAAGAATAAGAATAATAGTTATAAGAATAAGAATAATAGTTATAAGAATAAGAATAATTAGTTATAAGAATAAGAATAATAGTTATAAAAATAAGAATAATAGTTATAAGAATAAGAATAATAGTTATAAAAATAAGAATAATAGTTATAAGAATAAGAAGAATTAGTTATAAGAATAAGAATAATAGTTATAAAAATAAGAATAATAGTTATAAGAATAAGAATAATAGTTATAAGAATAAGAATAATAGTTATAAGAATAAGAAGAATTAGTTATAAGAATAAGAATAATAGTTATAAGAATAAGAATAATAGTTATAAGAATAAGAATAATAGTTATAAGAATAAGAATAATAGTTATAAGAATAAGAATAATTAGTTATAAGAATAAGAAGAATTAGTTATAAGAATAAGAATAATAGTTATAAAAATAAGAATAATAGTTATAAGAATAAGAATAATAGTTATAAGAATAAGAATAATAGTTATAAGAATGAGAATAATTAGTGATAAGAATAAGAATAATAGTTATAAGAATAAGAATAATAGTTATAAGAATAAGAATAATTAGTTATAAGAATAAGAATAATAGTTATAACGGGGATAACTATGAAACTAGTTGTTCGGTAATCAAAGGAGGCTAAACTATATCTAAGGGACCTTGAATCTTTACTGTTGTTATAACTACTAGATACTATTCATAACAAATTAGAATCAGTTTGGGAGAAATCAGGTTGATAATGCGGTACATAATCCGATTATGGATATATTTACAGTATATAACGCTAAAAAGGGAGTAACGACAATTTTATTTATACCAATGTAAAAGGGAAGAAAAAGTTGCTGTGAAGATAATAAAGGCTTTACAGCTAATTCATGACGCAACCCTTCGTTACATAGAAAAAACAAAGAAATAAGAAAAAATAAAACATAAACTAATTCCTCTGTTCACAAATAAAAAATAAAAGTAAAAAGAGATTTTCATTCAGTTTTTTTATGGAGCTTTAAGGATAAATTAAGTTTTTCTCTCTCTCTCTTTTTTTTTCTGTTTTGCACGTCTTTTAATCAGAAAATTCCGTGATTGTTCATTGCAATTGGATCAGCTGCAACTTTAGCATTTTTGTTTTTTCATTTCTGTACCCTGCATGTGTGTGTGTGTGTGTGTGTGTGTGAGAGAGAGAGAGAGAGAGAGAGAGAGAGAGAGAGAGAGAGAGAGAGAGAGAGAGAGAGAGAGAGAGAGAGAGAGAGAGAGAGAGAGAGAGAGAGAGAGGCTTCTAAGTGATTTTGTAGAGCTTGTAGTATATTTAAAAACATATGTGTAAACTAGCAGAGATTTAGAACATTTTTTTTTTCGCTTTGCATTGGAAACAGAACTAAATAAATATTAGGAATATATATATATAAACAAATAACCGAATTTTCGAGCACACAGTCAACCGAACGTATTTTTGAAAACTGATTCAGAAGCAAAAAAGAAAATCAATTGCCTTATGATGTTCATTTGCCAATTTTGATTTATTATCATGGCCGTGAAATCTGACGTCAACATCGGAATTTTAGATATCATTAAAGCACCTCAAGGACATGAATATTTTCCGACGCATATTGGGCACATAATTAATAAAGATGGATGGGGAAAAACTCCAAACTATGAGGAAAACAGAAAGACAATATATATATATATATATATATATATATATATATATATATATATATATATATATATATATATATATATATATACATACATATATATATTGCACACGCTAATTGAAAATATGATTCAATAATTTCAACATGTTTAAAAATCAAATATTTTGATAGTAACTAGAATTATTAAAAAAAAAAAAAAAAATTAACGTCTTCTCTGTTATGGCATGACTTTCGGATAATCAAGAGACAGAGTTGAAAATAAATTGTAAAAAGCACATTGCGAAGAAACAGCTGACAGCAATTGAACCCAAAGACGTCAAGAAAGGGTTGGTCATTTAAGTTCCACACAACGACAAAACGAAATGCAAGTAACATTCGCATTATCGTTGAAGGAAGGATACTGTCCGTCCGAAGACTTTGTTCATTAAAAAAAAAAAAAAAAAAAAAAAAAAAAAAATAGATAGATAGTTAGACAGATTAATTAAGGGATGTATAATGTATAGACATCTGCATCAGGCTGGCGTATATATATATATATATATATACATCAAGACTTAACACAGTAATCAGAGCTGACGTCATGCAATTCTCTTTACAGATAACAACATACATGAATTGCCGCAGAACGCATTCGTACGTGTGAGTGTGTCTGTCTGTCTTTGCGTGTGTGTGCGTGCGCGTGCGTGTCTTTGCATTCGCGTGCGTGGATGTGTACGCTCGTGTGTAAATATGTATGTGAATTATACGACCATATTCATTCAAAATCCCATAATATACAATCCGTTCAGTATTCTGAAGTAGAAGAAGAACTAAAAGAAAGAGAAGAAGAAGAAAAAAGTAGAAGAAGAAGAAAAAGAAGGAATAGAAGTAGAAATAGAAGTAGTAGTAGTAGAAAAAGAAGTAAATGAATAATAAGAAGAAGAAGAAGAAGAAATAGAAGTAGTAGTAGTAGAAGAAGAATTAGTAGTAGTATAAGAAAAAGAAAAAGAAGAAATAGAAGAAGAAAAAGTAGAAGTAGTAGTAGAATAAGAAGTAGAAGAAGAAGAAGATGAAGAAAAAGAGAGAAAGAAGAAGAAAATGAAGGAGAAGAACAAGAAATAGAAGTAGTAGTAGTATTAGAAGAAATAGTAATAGAAGAAGAAGAAGAAATAAAAGAAAAAGAAGAAACAGAAGTAGTAGTAGTAGAAGAAGTAGTAGAAAAAGAAGAAAGTAGAAAAAGATGAAGAAGTCGAAGAAGTAGAAGTAGAAGTCGAATAAGAAGAAGAAGTAGAAGTAGAAGTCGAAGAAGAAGAAGAAGTAGTAGTAGAAAAAGAAGAAGAAGCAGACACCATGCGCTGCCTCCGTCTGCATTCACGGAAGGCATGTAAGGACGAGGATCAAGTTCCTCCGTTACTCGAGGCTCCGCACAAAGCAGAGATCGTCAGCAAGAAATATCGAACTGTGGGGCAAAGTTTGCTGACGTGAGAGATAAAGTTAGACTCCGCCTCCGCCTTCTTCGAGCAACAAGGGACTCAATCATTCGAGGAGGAGGGGGAGGAGAGAGGGGGGTGGGGGGGGAGATAAATTTGAGAGTGAGAGAGAGAGAGAGAGAGAGTGGGAGATATAATATACACATATATGTATACAGATATATATATAAAGATACGTATGCATTCATACGTACAAACACACACACACACACACACACACGCACATATACATATATATATATATATATATATATATATATATATATATATATATATATATATATATATATATATATATATATATATATATATAAAGATATATATATAAATATATATATATATATATATATATATATATATATATATATTTTTATATATATATATATATGTATGTTT
>NW_027213948.1:15000-17500 GCF_042767895.1 Penaeus vannamei | reverse complement strand
ATGCCCCCTGGAGGCGCGAACCAATTTCTGCAACAACTGAAGGAAGGTATGGTGCTTAGGAATCGCAGATACCAACCCTACGTCATTGAAAGGACGTCTCAGATTTATTCCTTTTTATCTTAATAATAGTCTTATCAATACTATTTTTTTCATTACTACTAATAATATTAAAGCCATTATCAAAGAGGGCGTCTCAGATTTATTCCTTTTTATCTTAATAATAGTCTTATCAATATTATTCTTTTCATTAGCAATAATATTAATACTAATGCTATTATCGTTGTTGTTATTCTGGACATTATCATCTTTATCATTGTTTTTGTTTGTATTATTATCATTATTGTTTTATCTATCATCATTATCATTATCATAATTATCAATGACTGCTTTTATTGTTGTTATTGTTATCATTATCATTATATTGTTATTATTTGAATTCTTATTCTTCTTTTGATCATATTAATAATTATCATTATTATCATTATTATTTTATCAACCTTATTATTATTATCATTATCATTATCTCCATTTTATTATTGCTATCTTTATCATTTTTATCATTTTCATTATCATCATTATCATTATTATTGTTGTTGTTATTATGAAATTTCATAATTTCTTATTTCAGTTGTTGAAATTATTGTCCTTGCTTCTATTATCATTATTCTTAACACCATCATCTAGTCTATTACTTTTCTTGTTATATTTATCATCATTATCATTATTACTATCATTATCATTATCATCATTATTGATATTATTGTTATAAATGTTATTACCATCATTACTGTTTTGATCATCAAAATTACTACTATTGTTAATACCATTGCCAACATTACTATTTTCATCAGTATAAATATTTTTTAATTTACCGAAATACCGAAAAGAGTCAGCTGCTACACCAAAATAAAGCGAGAAGACAAGAATATTGTATTTTTGAAACATGCAATCCTAAAGTTAAGACTGCCTATAATAGGGAAAATTCTAGCTTAAGAAAATGGTGTTCAGAACTGATTTGCTTGACACGATGTCTTTAAGCATACGACCATCATTATCATGGTCGTCTTTACGATCGTTTGTATTTTTATTATTATTATGATCATCATTATTAACACTGTTGTTATTGTCGTTGTTATCTTTGTCATTATCACTATTGTTATCCCTTTATTATTATTATTGCTTTTGTAATTATCATCGTTATTGCATTTGTAATCATTATTATCATTATTACCATTAGTAATAGTAGTATGATTATTATGATTATCATCACTATCATCATCATTATCACTATTATTATTATTATTATTTTATCATCATTATTATCATCATCATCTCCATTATCATTATCACCATTATCATCATTACCCCTGTCATTTTTACTTACCCAGAATTTATCGTCTTTTCCTTCTTTTTTTTACCATACTTGATTTTTTTTTTTTATTCAACCCCCGTCTGAGATGGAATGAAACCATTAGAGTTCATGGAGCGAGTCCATAGCTGAGGACGAACGCTCCCATTATTTATAGATCTTTATGGGTACATATTTCAGACGAGGGAGAGCCGGTTATAACACTATGTCACGTAAGCCTTTATAATGTACTTGGGAATCTATTTTCTGGTGTGAATGAGGAACGGGAAGAGAAAGAGGGAGCTATTAATAAACGAAATGAAGGAGTAAGAGGGAGGGGAAGAGAGACAGAGAGAGAGAGAGAGAGTAAAAAGGGAGGGACAAATTTGGAATCAAATGGAGTGACAGAATGAGTGAGTTACAAGAAAGTGGAGGGAATTGACGAAATAAGTGAGAGCATGATAAGGGAGACATAGAGAAGAGGGTGGATAGATGGAGGGAGAGATAGATAGATAGATAGAAAGACAGATAAATAAATAGAGAGAAAGAGATAGAGAGACAGAGACAGAGCGAGACAGGGACGGTGAGTGAGAGAGAGAGAGAGAGAGAGAGAGAGAGAGAGAGAGAGAGAGAGAGAGAGAGAGAGAGAGAGAGAGAGAGAGAGAGAGAGAGAAAGGTAAACAGTACAATAGATAAGAACAGAATAAGACATAGACGAAGAGCTGGTGATGCATGCGAAACATAGATGGACACTGATAAGAAGAATACAAAGTACTATCACTAATGCCACTGTATTATGAATGGTGACATTAATGATAATGAAAAATAATGAAGAAAAGGATAAAATGATGATGGTGACGATTATGATGATAATGATGATGGAGATGATGACAGTGATAATGATGAGAATAATGAACATGAAAATAGTTAATGCTAATAGAAATAATGATAATAAAAATAATGATGACAATGATAATAACCATATTAATAATAATAATAATAATAATAATAATAATAATAATAGCAATGATAACCATAATAACAATGAAAATTATAAAAAAAAAAAAAAATGGAAGCACTCACAGAGTACATACCTCCGCCAAGGACCAATAAAGCCATAAAAAAAATCACACGAAGAATTACCTTAAAACC
>NW_027213947.1:45000-50000 GCF_042767895.1 Penaeus vannamei | reverse complement strand
TATGTACTCTCCTTTGTTTATTTACTGTTTACTGAACTTTCAGTGATTACCGCTTATACACGTGACTAAAGGCACTGAAAATATTGCCCTCTTGCCATGCTCTTTTCTGTTCGAGCAAGTTGTCCCCAGTGATTGTAATCCATAGTGATATAGACATTGAAAAATGATATAGACATTGATTGGTATGTGTTCAGTGATCGTGATCCAGTAGTTCTTATCAGTGACACGCATAGTGATAGACATTGAAAAGTGATATAGACAGTGATTGTGATGCGTTCAGTGCTTGTGGAAGCTATCGAACTTGAGTAGAGCTGTAGTTTCTCGTATTCATAGCTGATTCAGTTTTGTGGTATGCCGAAGAACACGAAGAAAGCACAGTATCAAGAAAGAGTGCTTCGGAGCAGTAGGACATCAAGCCAGCCAACCTCTCGGAGCCATTCACCAGTACCTGGTTCTGAGCTAATCTGCCTTCCAATCATGGCTCGTTCCAACCCAGATGTGAGGGAAGCAGTGCAGGTAATGGAGGGTGAAGTTAGCCTCTTCTCTGAGATCCTCCAAAAGATCGAGACTCTGTCATCCGAGTTCCGAGAAATGAAGTCTCAAACCCAACGACTTCAGGAAGCTGTTGCTAGACAGGAGACCATATTGCAACGCGAGACGAGGGTGGAGCCCAATACTCAAGCCCAAGATAGAGCCAGTCAACA
This sequence comes from Penaeus vannamei, assembly GCF_042767895.1. Lineage (NCBI taxonomy): Eukaryota > Metazoa > Arthropoda > Malacostraca > Decapoda > Penaeidae > Penaeus > Penaeus vannamei. The sequence continues at coordinate 49,296 of NW_027213947.1, read as the reverse complement.
ACCAGAGCAACCAGATGGCCAAGCAAGTGAAACTGCAACTCTGCGACTCCAACTGGACAGGCAAGCCCGTGAACTTGAAGAATTGAGACGTCTGCTTCGGGAGAGGGAGAGCACTCTGGCTACAGGACCTCAGCAGGCCAGCCAACAAGCCTTCAGTCCACCAAGGAATCCGTCGCTGCAACATCCGGTCCCTAGGCATCGTACAATGACCCCTGAGCCTCCTGCATTTTCTGAACCACCAAGGCAACCTAGGGAACATTCTTCCAACCAAGAGTGCAGCACATGTGTAAGACCAGTTTCACATAATGCCCAGGGTATCTCGTATGTCCTGGCCAGGGAGAATGTACCACACTTCAGGGGAGACACGACCGCTTCACAACCCTTGAAGAAAAATCAGGCAATTGAAGGCTGGATTCGCGCCATTGAAAATCTAGTAAAACCTCCCACTAGTGAAGCCTTCATGCAAGCTGCAAGAGCCAACTGCCGAGGCCCGGCAGAACTCATTGTCAACTCCCCACTGTTTGACGGCATCCGAGATTGGGATATCTTCAAGGCTTCGCTTCGTGCAAAGTTCCGAGGTACCTACACATCTTCTGATTTCTTCAAGGTGCTCTACGAGAACAAGATGGTTGCTGGCCAAGCCCCTATGGACTTTTACATCCAACTAGAAGGTTCAGTTTACCAGGGATACCGCGACCATAGAGAGGCCATTGGAGATCCCTCTGAGCTCATCCGCCGTGTCTTCCTGTCTGGGCTACCATCTTGGCTCCGAGATTTTCTAGCAGTAAGGGATGAAGGCTCACCCATGCAACTCGCTGAAGCTGCACAGCGCATATGGAACTCCCGGAACGGTATTCAGCATGGGACCACGCCTTCACGCCAGATGTCCATGGATGATCTTGGTGATCATCATCGCTTCCCTGAGCGTCCACCTCGATCACGGGATGTTTATGCTTATCCTGTGGCTGAATCACCATCACACCCTGTTCCAGAGCATCGGTACTGGTGTGAGCACCACAAGAGTATTACACACAATACTTCTGAGTGTCGAGCTGCCGCTGCTCCTTTAACAAGAAACCTGCAACAGCCTAGAAGCCTGATATGTTTCCGATGTCGACGCCCGGGACACCTAGCCAAAGACTGCCCCTTTCCGACCAGCCAGGATGGTAGAGCTCCCAACCTCTCTGGCGAAGCCGCAGCCAGGAGCAATAACAACTGGAACGCAGACTCACACTTCAATATCGGTCTCAACAGTGAATGCCACCGGACCATCAGGACGGCCTCTCGTGGCACTCAGAGCTAATGACCAGACTGTGCTGTGTTTTCTGGATACTGGATCCGAGGCCACCCTGATTAGACCTAGCATTCTAAGACGACTTGATCCCCAGAACAACCTTCGACGCATCAGATCTTCTAAATTACTGCGGGGTGTGACAGGACAACCACTGGCAACCACATCAGAAGTGACCCTGCATTTCCAGCTGGATGATGACCTGTTTATTCCTCACCAAGTTACGCTAGTAGATGTCACTTATCCTGGGGATATACTCCTGGGGATGGATTTTCTTCGAAGACTGGACTTCTCCCTCACGCATGACCCCAACACCACCAGTAGCTGTCTTTCTCTGGAAGGAAGACCATTCTCAGTTGTGTACACTGATGTCGAATCTCTTCATGTTCGTGTCATCTCTACCACAGCTTCAAACCCAGAAACACCAGCTGAGTTCAGTACAGAGATGCTTCCAACACAGGACCACAAGCATTCACCTGGGATTGCTGTTCACCTCACTGCTCGTACAGATGTTCCTCCACATACTGGGTGCTTTCTGGATAGCCGAATCGCCCGAGCAGGTCCAAGAGATGGTGATGTGATTGTAACCCCTACGACAACTGGAAACCTCATTCTTCCTCATTCGGTGACAACAGTCAAGGATCGCTGCTGTTTTGTGTGGGCAGTAAACCCTACCCCTAAGACCCTAATACTCCATGGCGGAACACGGTTAGGCACCGTAGCATCAGTGGAAGCGCTTTTCACAGCCAAAAGTAAGCCTCCACTTACAGAGCAAAGCAAGACCGTCCTTGCCAGGTCAGATGTATGCCCTGTCAAGACAGACTCTCCAGCAATTGAAGTTCCTGAGGATAAGGCATCCTCTCTGAGGGCTCAGGCACGCCCTTCCAGTGACGATTTCAGCGAAGAGGTAGAGGATTCTTCCAGAATCCTGAGCTCTAACAATCTTGCCAACACAGATTCCCAAGGCGAAGACAAGGACACTGAATTTGAGTGGGAGGAAGAGGATTTCATTTGGGAGGATTTTGCTGATACTCTCCTCTATGAAGACTTCGACGACAGTGATGCTGAGGTCGAGCAGGCAGAGCTACCGCCCTCACTTGCCATTGCTGCTTGTGAAGCAGCTGAACAACTTCTCTCATCTCCGCTACCTGATGAGAGCAGTCTTGTACCAGATCTTTCCCATCTGGATACCAAATCACAACACCAGCTAACTGAACTCCTGAACCAGCACAAAGAACTTTTTGAAGGAGGAGAAGAAACCGTTGGACTTGTACCTGGAATTAGCCACAAGATTGACACTGGTGACGCCAAACCAGTCAGTATCCGGCAATGGAGACTGCCGCAATCAACCCGACAAGCCATCAGAGACCAGTGTGATTCAATGTTGGATGCTGGAGTCATTGAGCCCTCCACGTCACCCTGGCTAAGTCCAGTAGTGCTTGTGAAGAAGAAAGGAGGTGGTCTAAGGTTCTGTGTGGACTATCGAGGTCTCAATGCTGTAACGAAGAAAGATGCTTATCCTCTACCCCGCATCAATGAGCTGATTGATGAGTTAGGCCCAATGGACACGTTTACCACACTAGATGCTCGAGCTGCATATTGGAGTGTTGAACTGGAGACAACGGATCGACCCAAAACTGCTTTTTCCGATGGGTACCGCTTATTTCAGTTCTGTCGACTCCCCTTCGGTCTATCCACAGCTCCTACAACATTTCAGAGAACAATGAACATTGTTCTGGCACCAGTACTTGGACGGCATACATTGGCATACCTCGATGATGTGATCATCTACAGCCGAGGTTTTACTCAACATCTCCAGCACCTCGCCGAGACCTTACAGCTTCTTTCTTCTGCTGGTCTTAAGCTTAACCCACAGAAGTGTCAATTTGCTGCCAGTACTATTGACTTCCTGGGCTTCACTATCTCACCAGGAGGACTGTCTCCCAACCAAGAAAAGGTAACTGCTATATCCAAGACTCCTGCACCACGCACTGTGAGGGAGGTACGCAGGTTTCTAGGAGCCACTGGGTTCTATCGGAAGCATATTCCTGATTATGCAACGGTCGCATCACCACTGCATCTACTCTTAAAGAAAGGGCAGAAATGGATCTGGGGGGCCGAACAACAGTCCGCTTTTGAAGAACTCAAGCTGCGCCTCACAACTGCACCAGTCTTGAGGCAGCCAGATTTTTCAAGAGACTTTGAGTTACATACTGATGCTTCCAGTGTAGCCCTTGGTGCTTGCTTGATGCAGAGAGATGTGCACAACACGCCGTACGCCATTGCTTATTACAGCAGGAAGTTGAGAGATGCTGAGACCCGCTATCCTGCCATAGATTTGGAAGCCCTTGCAGTGGTTGAAGGGGTTCGGGTATTTGACTCATACCTCTATGGGAGGCACTTCACTGTCTACACTGACCATCGCCCACTGGTTTACATTTTCTCCAGAAAAACTAAGTCTCCCAGGATGACTAGGTTTGCACATGACCTGTCATTCTATGATTTCAATATACGATACAAGGAGGGTCCTACCAACCATGTACCAGACCTGCTTTCACGACAAGTTGCTAAGCTCACCATCACTGACCTCTCTCCAGAGAGACTTGCTGCAGAACAGGAAGCTGACCCTCTACTGAGTGATGTTCGCAAATATCTAGTGGAAGGGACTTTGCCCAAAAAGAAGTTACCCCTTCCTCTCTGCGAATTTGAACTTAAGGATAATGTGGTCTATAGGCTGAAGCACTTCCCAGACCGCATATGCTACCAGCTGTTTGTTCCCCAGAAGCTTAGGAATTCTGCTCTCAAGGCATCTCATCTTCCACCCTTAGCATCACATCCAGGCATCCATCGTACTTTCCAGAATGCTAGGGCAATGTTTTATTGGCCTAATATGCTGCGAGATGTTAGGCAGTATGTTGACAGTTGCCTGATCTGCCAGCAGTCAAGAGGCAGCATGCAGAAGGTTCCAATGGCTGATACACCATTAGCAGAATTTCCCTTGGAAC
>NW_027213947.1:22500-25000 GCF_042767895.1 Penaeus vannamei | reverse complement strand
TTTAAGAAATGTGTGCCTGAAAGAATTAGAATTTATTTGAATGAAAACAGAGTGAATGATTTAGACAGAACAGCTCGTATGGCAGAAGATTTTTCTCTTATACATAAGCCAACTAGTATCGAAGGACAGAGGAAAGATAACTTTACAAAGGGTAATATGTCACCACAATCGTCTCCACCGACAGGTAATATAAATGAATATAAAAAGGGCACGGCCAGCCCTGGCCAGAGTTCCAATGGTAATAAGAGAAGACCCATTAGGTGCTTTAATTGTAATCTTTTGGGGCATACTAAGAGTAATTGTTGGTTTCTTAAAGAGAGACGCTCCAAGGATGTTCCAACAGCTCTTGCCAGTGTTAGGGATTCAGATGATATAAACCTTAATAATAATGTCCACAGTATAGGGAAAGTAAGAGCAGAATTCCGACCCTTTTGTTCAAAGGGGACGGTATCCATGGTCGGTGAAGAAGGTAGCGAGAAGCCTGTGATTGTATTCAGAGATACAGGTTCTTTAATGTCTTTAATGTTAGAAGGTATGCTACCTCTATCAAAGGAATCCTCGGTTGGCGCTAATGCTATATTAGCTGGAATCGAGTGTGGACAAATGAGTGTTCCTCTTCACCGTGTTCATTTAAAATGTGACTATATTGACATGGATATTATAGTCGGAGTAGTGTCTAAGTTTCCTCTTGAAGGGGTTTCATTTATTCTCGCAAATGACCTGGCAAAAGAAAAGGTGTTTTGTGGCATAAATAATCCTATTGTTCTGAGTGCCCCAGATCTGGACTGCAGCAGTGTGCAACTGGATGAGTCGGAGATGTACCCGGCATGTGCGGTTACCAGAGCAATGAGGAGAGTGGTGGAAATGAGTCGTGAGGACGAGAAGAGACAAGGTAGTGTGACCACTGTGAGTGAAAACCAGATTGAAAAACTACAGGTATGTGACGATGTGGAGGAAGACTTTAGTAAGGATTTAAACTCGTTGTTTTGCCATGAATCTGATAACGGTGAGGTTGCGGACGAGCTGAGTACTTGCTCCGTAGAGAGGAAGAATTTAATAGATCAGCAAAAAGTGGATGCGGAATTACGTAAGATTGCTGAGTCAGCTCTGATAGATACCGAAATATCGGATGTTCCCACGGGTTATTATAAGAAGGATGGCATTCTAATGAGGAAATGGAGACCTTCACACGTGTCTGCTGGGGACGATTGGCTCACGGTGCATCAGATTGTCATACCGCGATCCTATAGGAGACAGATACTGAGTTTAGCTCACGACTCGCCAATGGCAGGACATCTTGGTATTAATAAGACTTGTAATAGGATACAGAAATATTTTTACTGGCCGGGTATGAGGAAAGACGTAGCACTTTACTGTAAGACATGTCATAACTGTCAGGTGGTCGGCAAACCGAATCAGAAAATCACTGCCGCCCCGCTGTACCCGATACCCGCGATGTCTGAGCCATTTAGCAAAGTTATTGTAGACTGTGTGGGTCCTCTTCCGAAGACCAAGGCTGGTAATGCATATCTCTTGACGATAATGTGCCAGACGACTCGCTATCCTGAAGCGATTCCTTTAAGGAAAATAAGTACTTCTGCAATTGTGAAGGCTTTAACTAAATTTTTCACCACGTATGGGTTACCTCAGTTTGTTCAGACAGATCAGGGCAGTAATTTCTTATCTGGGGTCTTTCAACAAACAATGAAACTCTTAGGGATTCAACATCAGATTTCAAGTGCCTATCATCCCGAATCCCAAGGCGCAGTAGAAAGGTTTCACCAAACTCTTAAGAATATGATCAGAACTTACTGCTATGACACAGAAAAAGAGTGGGATGAAGGTATATCCGTGTTACTGTTTGCGGTCAGAGAGTGTGTTCAGGAGTCTTTAGGATTTAGTCCATTCGAACTAGTCTTCGGCCACGAAGTCCGAGGTCCTCTCAGGCTTTTGAGAGAAAAGTGGTTGAGTAGTGAGGGTGACTCAAACATTTTAAGGTACGTGATGGATTTTCGACGTAGACTAACTAAAGCTTGTGAACTGGCAAGAGCAAATCTAAGTGAGGCCCAGAGACGCATGAAGTCGTGGTACGATAAGAATACTAGACCTCGATCTTTCTCCTCAGGGGATAAAGTGCTGGTCTTCTTACCTGTGCCTGGCCCATCGCTAAAAGCACGGTACTTTGGTCCTTATGTCGTAGAGAGAAAGATTAGTAACTTAAACTATGTTGTACAAACTCCTGGTAGACGTAAGAAGTCGCGATTGTGTCACATTAATCAGATGAGACCATATTTTGAACGTAATGATTTTCCTATGAGCGAAAATAAGGGTGAAAGTGCAGAAATTCTGGTGACTCAAATTATAGACACTGTGAAAGCATGTAATGGGAAGGATGATGATTCTCTAGATAGTGTGCCTCACTCTAAATTGTGTAACTCAGAAATTTTGAATGACTTAACATGTAAGATTAAACATTTATCAGAACCTCTGCAAGATGAGT
>NW_027213946.1:5000-10000 GCF_042767895.1 Penaeus vannamei | reverse complement strand
TAAAGTAAAAAAAATATTCCTTTGTACCTGATGCTTATGGTGTAAGCTGTATTTTACTCTGTCTGTCTGTCTGTCTGTCTGTCTGTCTGTCTGTCTCTCTCTCTCTCTCTCTCTCTCTCTCTCTCTCTCTCTCTCTCTCTCTCTCTCTCTCTCTCTCTCTCTCTCTCTCTCTCTCTCTCTCTCTCTCTCTCACTGTCTTTCTCTTTTTCTTTCCCTCTGTCAGTCTGTTTAATTCACACACAGACAGACTTATACGAATGGTCTAGGGGCAAAATGACATTCAGGGTATATATATGTACAAATACAAAGTATACTTGAATCGGCAAAGACAGGTCACCGAAACCACTCCCCCTCCCCACCCCCCCTCCCCCTCCCGCCCCTCTCCCTCTTACATTTTACATTTTCATCCTGCATTCATCCGGAAAAATGAATGAATAAATAAAAAAAGTTCTAAAGCATACATCACAAAAAATCAGACTTATATCCTCCACCAAAATTAGAATTCAAACCTCTTGGCACAAAAATAAAACTTTAGTGTCCTTGTGCAAATGCGGTGGATATTGAGCTAGAAAATATATGTGAATTCGGACACTGTGTTAATATTTCGGTAAGTGGGCAGCTGTATGAATTTATTTCTACATGTGTGTGTGTGTGTGTGTGTGTGTGTGTGTGTGTGTGTGTGTGTGTGTGTGTGTGTGTGTGTGTGTGTGTGTGTGTGTGTGTGTGTGTGTGTGTGTGTGTGTCTTTATGTATGTATGTATTTATGTGTGTATGTATGTATGTGTGTATGTATGTATGTATATGTGTATGTATGTATACATGTATGAATACAGATAGATAGATAGATGGGAAAATTGATAAATAGATAGATTAATAAAATGATAGACAGATAAATAAATAGATAGGAGTATTAACATATATAAATGTATTTCAGTCTGCAAACATATAATTACTTCATAAGAGATCTTTTTTTCGAGAAACAAAAATAGAATTTTCAAAATAAATTCTGAATTATACCCGACGTATGATAGATCTCAATTCTTTCCTACTCTGTAATTAATTCCAGTGTACCGTGAACACAATCTTATTGATTTATATCCGATGTATGATAAATCTGATTCATTTCTTTCCACTTCATTCATATCTGATGTATAATAAATCTCGTTTTTTTTTTTCTTTCTTCTTCATTCACACCCAATGTATAATAAATCTGATTCATTTCTTTTCTCTTCATTAAATATCCGATGTATAATAAATCTGATTCATTTCTTTCCTCTTCATTCACATCCGATGTATAATAAATCTGATTCATTTCTTGTCTCTTCATTCACATCCGATGTATAATAAATCTGATTTATTTATTTCCTCTTCATTCATATCCGATGTATAATAAATCTAATTAATTTATTTCCTCTTCATTCACATCCGATGTATAATAAATCTGATATATTTATTTCTTCATTCACACCCATTGTATAATAAATCTGATTCATTTCTTTTCTCTTCATTAAATATCCGATGTCTAATAAATCTCATTCATTTCTTTCAGCGTGAGTCACAACCGATGTATTAGAGATCTGATTCATTCTTTTCCCAGTAATTCATTCACTCGTTTTGCAGTCGTCGGAGCTATGAGTCCGTGCCCCCCCCCCCCTCGCAAATGTCACGTGATCACAACTAGACCCAGCCTGGAAGTCCATCAGACAAGGGACATCGTGGCAGAAAAGCAAGGTCACTGAATTTAAACTACGGATAAAGACAAACTGAACTTAACGTCGAAAAACAATATTGAACTTAACTACGAACAAGGACGTTGAACTTACTACGAACAAGGACGTTGAACTTACTCAGAACAAGGACTCACTGAACTTAACTGCGAACAAGGACGTTGAAATTGTACGAGCAAGGACTCACTGAAAACATTGAACAAGGACGCTGAACCTACTACGAACAAAGACACACTGAACTTAACGTCGTACGAGGCCATTGAACTTACTAACAAGGACTCATTGAACTTAATTGCAAACAAGGAAATTGAACTTACTACGAACAAAGACACACTGAACTTAACGTCGAACAAGGACACACCTACCTTAAACTACGAACAAGAACAGCCTGACCTTAGCTATGAACAAGGACACACTGAACTCAGCCTCGAACAAGGACAAGGATCACAAGCGAAAAGTAAAATGAGTAGTATAACTATATTTTGGACTACACGGTATGTTAGTGCATATTGGAGCAGGTAGTAAACATGTAGCACATACTCGTGAAATGAAGATTATTTCTATGCAATCTCATATTCTGTAGATTAGTAAATCGATTAGTATAACTTATTTTGAACTACATGGTATCTTGGTGCATATAGGAGTAGGTCATAAATATGTAGTACGTACTCGTGAAATGAAGATTTTTTTTTTTTATGCTCTCTCACTTTCTGTAGATTAGACATTGATCGACGTACTATTTAGGAATGCAAGAGAATATTTATGTGCATGTCATTTCTTGTAGCAATTCTCTCAATTTCATATCAAATTGTAAAGTAGAAAATTACAATTGGCAGCTAAAAAAATTATCTTTCTTTCTTCTTTTTTTTTCATTTTCTTTCTCTCAATGCTTGTCTTTCTGTCTATCTGTGTATGTCTTTGTGTCTGCCTCTCTGTAGGTCTGTTTGTTTGTCTCTACTTCTTTCTCTGTCTCTCTCTTTCTCTTTATCTATTTATCTATCTGTCCCTATTTCTATCTATCTATCAATCAGTCAATCCCCCCCCCCCTAATGTAAATATCACGTGAGCACAACTAGACCCAGTCTATCAGCCAAGGGACATCGTGGCAGAATAGCAAGGTCACTGAATTTAAACTACGGACAAGGACGTTGAACTTACTCAGAACAAAGACTCATTGAACTTAACTGCGAACAAGGACGTTGAACTTACTGCGAACAAGGACGTTGAACTTACTCAGAACAAGGACTCACTGAACTTAACTGAGAACAATGACGTAGAACCTACTACGAATAAGGACACACTGAACTTAACTACGAACAATGACGTTGAACTTACTACGAACAAAGACTCACTGAATTTAACTGCGAACAAGGAAGTTGAACTTACTAACAAGGACTCACTGAACTTAACTGCAAACAAGGAAATTGAACTTACTACGAACAAAGACACACTGAACTTAACTGTGAATAAGGACCCACCTACCTTAAACTACGAACAAGAACAGCCTGACCTTAGCTATGAAAAAGGACACACTGAACTCAGCTACGAACAAGGACAAGGATCACAAGCGAAAAGTAAAATGAGTAGTATAACTATATTTTGGACTACACGGTATGTTGGTGCATATTGGAGTAGGTAATAAACATGTAGAACATACTCGTGAAATGAAGATTATTTCTATGCAATCTCATATTCTGTAGATTAGTAAATCGATTAGTATAACTTATTTTGAACTACACGGTATGTTGGTGCATATAGGAGTAGGTCATAAATATGTAGTACGTACTCGTGAAATAAAGATTTTATTTATTTATTTATTTTTTTATTTTGCTCTCTCACTTTCTGTAGATTAGACATTGATCGACGTACTATTTAGGAATGCAAGAGAATATTTATGTGTATGTCATTTCTTGTAGTAATTCTCTTAATTTCATATCAAATTGTAAAGTAGAAAATTACAATTGGCAGCTAAAAAAAATTGGTGTGAACAAAATTCTTTTTCTTTCTTCTTTTTTTTTCTTTTACTTTCTCTCAGTGATTGTCTTTCCGTCTATCTGTGTTTGTCTTTGTGTCTGCCTCTCTGTAGGTCTGTTTGTTTGTCTCTACTTCTTTCTCTGTCTCTCTCCTTCTCTTTATCTCTTTATCTTTCTGTCTCTATCTCTATCTGTATCAATCAGTCAATCCCCCCCCCCTCTCTCTCTCTCTCACACACACACACACACACACACACACACACACACACACACACACACACACACACACACACACACACACACACACACACACACACACACACAAACTCTCTATTTACATATCTATATCATTCTTTACCTGCTTATTTATCTATCTTTATCTCCTTTACCCTATCAGTTTCTCTGTGCACTTTTTTCTATCTCTCTCTGGATCAGCATGGGTCTTCATGATCAATAAATGTGGGTTATTAAGGAACGTTACCAAGATAGAGCAACTGAATTAAAATATGTGAATGAGCGAGAGAGAGAGAGAGAGACACACACACACACAGAGAGAGAGAGAGAGAGAGAGAGAGAGAGAGAAAGAAAGAAAGAAAGAAAGAAAGAAAGAAAGAAAGAAAGAAAGAAAGAAAGAAAGAAAGGAAAAGGAAAAGGAAAAGGAAAAGGAAAAGGAAAAGGAAAAAAAAAAGGAAAAGGAAAAGAAAGAGAAAGAGAAAGAGAAAGAGAAAGAGAGAGAGAAAGAGAAAGAAAGAGAGAAAGAGAAAGAGAAAGAGAAAGAGAAAGAGAAAGAGAGAGAGAGAGGGAGGGGGTGGAATACTATTTTTGTGTGTAAGAGAGAGAGAGAGAGAGAGAGAGAGAGAGAGAGAGAGAGAGAGAGAGAGAGAGAGAGAGAGAGAGAGAGAGAGAGAGAGAGAGAGAGAGAGAGAGTAAAGGTGATATCATTTTCTTTACGAGCACCATTTCGCAAGATTCCAAAATAGTTGCAGCTCTCTCATATGTCCTTGTGCAAGCACCATGAGCAGCCATACTTAGAATTTACATGCTTTGGAATGAGGACTTTATTTAAGGAATTCCAAGTTTCAGATATAATATTCTTGGAATATGATTTCTCGGAAATCTATAAAATAAATTGATTAAATGTGCGAGAACCACTTTCACTAGCGAAGTACTTTCTGTACCCTACTATTAAAAGTGAAATATTTCGGTTTACATTTTTTATGAGAGAAGTTAGTCACTAAAAGCTCAGGTAATCCCATGGCTAATAAAAAAATAGTAATAATAATAGTAATCATTATGATGA